>NC_140325.1:2180683-2320463 GCF_964211825.1 Aythya ferina
TGCCTGTTTTTTATGTAAAAACATGGGTAGTCAAAAAGACACCATGCTGTTCGCCTTCATCTTTCTTCACGTAATATTGTTTGCTTTGTTGCTAATGTTCATGCACTTTCTGATGCTGTTATCAGAGTAAAATATTAGAGATATTACGATACGCTGGATTGCATAATTTTTCTTGCGTCTCTTTGTATAATGCTCCTCTCCCAGCAGGTGTAATTTTAAAACCTGGAGGCTTTTGCTCGTGTGTGTGCGTGTGTGTGAGCGCATTGCCTATGTATGAACTTTATCCTTTGCTGCTAGGAATGACTTTGGGTGGTTTTGCAAAATACCTCCTAGCCAAAGCAATGGGTCGGAGAAGTTGAGTAGGAGGCTGTGGGAAGATGGGGTTGCGTTGATAAACTCTCCCGTTTTGCAGCAGGGGAAGAAGTGGGCTATATTCTGGTTTGGTCCCCCCCCCTCCTTCCCCTCCAAAAAAAGAAAGAAAACAAACAAGCAATCCTGGTTTATGCAGATATTTGCTCCGCTGGACTTGGAGCAAGTCTGCTGATGGCTCAGCACCTCCCTGCGAGATGTGCCCGCTCTGGGGCTGCAAAAGGACTGGGGCTGCCAGGGGGGGAGCCGCGTGTGGCAGTAAATGTCCCCGCACCGGGTCGTTCCCTTTGGGTGTCGGGGTGTCCACCAAGTCCTTGCAGAGGCAGCGGGTTCCGCAGAGGAGCTGTGCATGGAGCTGCTTGGAAAGGAGGGGTGGATGAGGGCAGGAACGGGGCATCGCCTCAATATTCTGTATTTTAAGCCATATCTGTGGCAGATGCAGGCAGGTTTAGCACTGGGCTGATCTCCTGGAGGAGACGTTTGCACCAGGCCAGAGATATTGCGGTGCAGCTTGGGCTGGAATCCATCGCCTAAAGCAGCACCCTTCGCCCCTCCGCCTCCCTCCCGCCCCCCCATGCATTTTGTGGGGTTATTGTCTTATTTGAGGGCACCAGACTCTTCCTAACACCTTGTGCTCGCTTTCAAGCTTGCTGGTGTGCAACTGTAGCAGCCAAACAATAGAATTTGCAGACACAACTTGGAGCTTGCAACTATAGTTATCTATGCTAATTACAGGGTGTCTGACAGAAACATAATAAATGTAAAGGGAGAAGTATAGAAATATGTTTCTTCAGGCAGTATACAGTTCGCCTCTCTGGGTTCAGGCTTGTTTTCTTGCTCTTCTTTTAATTTACTTCTCTGGGAAATTTTTTTTCCCCTTCTCTTGACCTGCATTTCATATCACACCCAAAACCGAGCTAACCTGGTATGCCTCAGCGTGGCGTGGGGCTTCGTTTCGTGCCCTCCCCGGCTGCTGCAGACAAGCTGCTGTTTGCGAACATCTGCAGTAGGATTCGTCTGGTGGAGACCTGAAATTTTGGAAAAGGACACCATAACACACTTAAAGAAATTGTTCTGAGCTTTAATTGCACCTCGGAATTTATTGTCTATTACCCGTACCTCCAACACTGGAGAGACAGGAATTCTTCGCAACAAACAGAAGGGGGGGAAAAAGCACTTAAGCAGGTAAAAAACTCCTGCAGTGTCCTTTTAACTGAACATTGATTTTATTTGCCTTAGCTATGACTCCCATATTGGGTTAGGTTTGAAGTTAGGTTGATACAGGGCGCTGTGCGTGCAAGTTCCACTGGTCAGTTGTTGTCCTGGGGAGCTTTCCCCGTATGATAACTTGTAAGAAACCCTGATTAAATATGATTTTTGAGCAGCCAAAGAATTTAGTAGGGGAAAGGCAAAGCCTATAGCCTGCAATCGCGCTGCTGCAAGAACCATGGATGGTATCTGGCCTGAAATTAATCTTTCTCCATATTTATTTACTTTAACAGACAATCCTGGAATAAATAGAGGCATCTGGGGGATCAAGAAATATTTTGCAGCCTCTTCAGAGAGTCTGCTTTACATTCGTGCAATCTATTGTGTACAGTTTCTTCCCTCTCTCTCTTTTTTTTTTTTTTTTTTAATAATAAAATAAAAGGAGGGGTGAAGAAAAGGAACAAAAGACAGAAAGAACTTGAGCAGGCTAAAGAGGAAGGGAATGGGGAAGGACAAAGCGGAGGAAAGAAGGGAACTTTATCCTGGGCTGGGGCTGGGGATGCAGGCGCAGGGGCGTGCTGCTGGCTGGAAGTTGGCGCTGGCTGCAGGCTGACTTTCGTTTCGCTTATGGAGAGATATGAACCAGCACCTCCCTTCCCTGCTCCGGCACGGCTGGAGGTGTGCAGCGGGGCCGGGGGGGAAGGAGCGGCGAGAAAACGCCGATTTCTTTTTTAATCCGAACTTGACAGTGTTAATTGAACCAAGGGAAAGCGGGGGAATGCGCTTGTTCTTTTTTTTTTTTTTTTTTTTCCTCTCTCCCCTCCTTTTCCCCTCCCCGTGTGTGTGTGTGCGAGGAGGCTCCGTTTGTCTGCCTGTCAAGGGGGGCGCGGTGCCTGCTCGTCCCCGGGCCCCCCGGTGGAGCCTCCGGGCTGCCCCCGCGGGCGGCTCCGGTCCCGGCCTCGGGGTGCCCCGGGCGGGTGCAGGAGCCGCAGCCCCTCTCTGCAGGAAGGCGGCGGCTACTGCCTGCTCTCAGGCCTGCAGTTGCAGCACGGATGCCCCCCACCCTACCCCCAGTTGCTGCCTTTTCACTACCATCAGTTTTCAAAAAAAAAAAAAATTTTTTTTAAATGTAAAAATCAAAGAAAGCAGTGTCACTTCAGTGAGCAGGCTCTCCAGTAGTGTTTCTTTTTTTTTTTTTCTTTTTTTTTTTTTTTTCCCCTCCCTCTTCTGTCTTTTTATTTTATTAGGATTATTTTTGTCTCCGTTCCTTCCAATCAGGGGAGAATTTCTCAAAGCGAAACTAAAAGATTTCGAAGCAAGCGGAGAGCCCAGGGAAGGGAAGGGATGCAGCTCGGGCTGAGCACACACAGCACTTGCAGAGAGCAGGGCGAACATGGGAAGAAGCATTTAGCTCCGAAAGGTGTCAGAAGTCAACGGGCCAGGACAGTGCTCAGACAAAGGCTTGATTTTCTGTAACGTCCTAATTTGCGAAGCGATTTTTTTTCTCCCTCCACCAGGAATAAAACCAAACAAAATAAAATGCTCTTACAGCTTGTGGACTGCTAGTGTTAGTTTTTCTCAATGCAATTAAGTTTCTTCCCCCTGCAGATTCAAAAGGGGAGGTGAGAGGAAAAGATATTAGTCTGCCTGGAAGGGATCTGATAGTTCACCATCATTTCAGAAGAGGTAATCTCCCATTAAACAAGTATCGGAGCTTTTGTGGAGGCATAAGAGTCTAGCTGGAGCGTGCATAAAAGATGCGAGATAACCTTGTAGCTGCTGAATTCAATAGCAAGGCGTGTTTTAATTCCTGTGTGGATGTTTGCTTGGAGCCACTACTACTTAAAAGAAGAATATCTCAGGATCTTGCTTTCTTTGCCCTGCACTCTGAGTGGACTTTATTCACGTAACTTTGCATTCATCCATGGGGATGGTTTCATGTCGAGATAAGCGTGAAAGGAGAATATTTCATGTGGGTTCACATCGTGTTTTGGGATTCTGCAGCTAACCGGGGAGAAAACGTTGTCTTGAGCCGTGTCTTTAGTTTGCTTTAAGGTGAAGTGTCTCCATCTCTGCTTTGTACTGCTTAATTCTCAGAGACGAGCAGGCTCTGAATGGAAGGGGTTTGTATTACAAGCGCTATGATTTTTTTTTTTTTGTAGATCCCACAACAATATGGGGAGTGAACAATTCTATGTGCTGGAGGTTTCCGTATAAATAAAAGAAATCTTTGCAAGATATTATGTTTGCCTTTGTGTAACACCAAAATGCACCATCCACGACTAATTTAGTGACCTTGTCTGCTTGCATTAAGGTTACAAAAACTGCTGCTCCTCATTATAACTCTGTTGCTTGGGTAATTTCTGCTCGTTTTGTGGTTCGTCTGTGGTATATTCTGACATTTTTTTCCTTTGGAAAACGTCCCCACTGCCTCTGCTTTTCGGTGCTTCTCTCCCTCTGCATGTTCAGCGTCTTTCTCTCTCTCTCCTTCTCCCTTTGCCTGTTTTTTCTTTCTCTCTCTCCCCTTCTGCATATACGTCTGCAGACAACCCTTCTTTTGTAAGGTTTTTCTTTAGAATATTCCACCAAAGTAGAAAAGCCAAGCTGCTTTTTCCCCTGCACATGTCACCTCCCAGTATATTAGCAACCTTGCACAGTAAGTATTTTAAAAATGGGAATAGATAAAAGAATGATGACCATATATATATATATTTTTTCTCGTGAACATAAAAATAACCGTCATTGGAGAGTTGTGATTGACAGATAAATTGGTCTCGATAAAGGCCAAAGAAGACATTCTGCTCCTGCAGGAATATTTCCCTTTAAGGGCTCACATAAAGCAGGGGACTTAAAACGGAACGAGGAATAAATTCTGTGGGTGACCGAGTTGATGTCTCTTCCCTTCGAATTTGGAAAACCTTGAATCCCTTCACAAACATCCCCCACCACCCCCCTCACATTTTTCTTTTAAAGCCTTCCCTGTTTTCCGAGAGGGAAATCTTATTTCTAGCAGCTGCAAGGGCAGCCTGCTGCAGCTTTTTACTCAAATTAAGGTGCAGGATTTTATCTTGGCTCAGCTGAGGCAACTTTGGAGGGTCTGGGGGCTCTCCTCGCAGCATCACGCCTTCTCGCCTGTTTGTGCCCGGATCTGCTTTAATCCCTTTTCTCCTAATGCTCGAATTTCCCATGCAAGTTGCTGAGAAAAAAAAAAAAAAAAAAAGAATACAATTCTGTCATGTGTGTTCATGGGACCTGCACAGACTGTACAGAGCGTGTGTCACTTGTGAACGCTGCATCACTGGAGACACACTGCCCACCCCCTGTGCCTTCCTGCCTGCCTGTCTCTCCCTAGGAGGAAACACCACCGCTTTCTGAGCCCACACTTTTTCTTGTTCTTGCAAATTTTGACCATTTCCCTCTCTCCCCACCATGTCACCCCAGCCCTATAAAACCCGAGGTGATGAATAGCCCTGGAGAGCCTAGACAATCCAGATTATTATTTTCTTGTTTGGTTTCTTGAAAAAAAAAATAATAATGAGAGGTTATTTTTGGTTAGGTATCTTTTTTCTTTCTTTCTTTCCAGAGAAATCGCCTAACTCCATTCTTTCAGACTCCAATGGGCGTGAGCTATTTACCTACCTGTCTTCCCTTACAAAGGAAAGGTTATTCTCTCAAAATGCAGGCAGGGTATCACGGATTTTTTAACGCTCCCAACTTCTTCAATCGATTTGGTGCAAAAAGAAAAGTTTCCACGCGTTTAAAAAAAAAAAACACAAAAAACAAACAAAACCAGAACAATCATGTGCCAACCACACATTGTTGCTCGCTCCTAATACGCAAAAGCGTTCCCATCCTCAGCTACGCCTTATAGCTGAAAGTCAGTCTTACAGTTTTATTTAATGAACGACACATTTATGAACAATCAAATGATCCTCGTAAAAATTTTATTGAAGGACATAAAAACATCCACGACTACTTGCCGAATAATGCAGCCTTTCACTGCAAAAGCTCTTTCCTTTTTTTTTTTTTTTTTTTTTTTTTTTTTAAGTGGTGGTGGTGTTATTATTTTCCCTTCCTCTTTTCAAAGGTGCTCCTCACATCTACACATTTTGGTTTTCCTCCGGAAGACACTTAGTTTGCAAAGCAGGAATGGATGTGCCTGTGCCCCCCAGATTTCTCAGCTGTTAGGCAGGCTGACGGTTTAGACATCGCTGAAAAAAAAAAAAAAAAAAAAAAAAAAAAAGATGACAAAAGCTCCGTTTGTGCCTAGAAGCCTCTCCCCCCACGGTTCTTTGGAGAAGTGCTGTGGGGAGCCCAACTCTAAGCCCACTTCGCCCCGTTCCCCTCGCCACCCGAGATATTCAATTTTCACGTAGCCAGCCTAGCCTGGGAGCTGCAGAATCGAAGGACAGAGACAAATTACGTCAAGAAATAGTTCCTGCGCTACCTTCCCCGGTTACCTTCCACCTTCCTCAGCCCTGGGGTCGCCGTGCCCGGCTCGGGCAGGGCAGCCCCCGGCCCCCGCGGAGCCGCCTCCCGCCTCCCCCGCTCCGCGTTATTTCCAGAGCTTTTAGCAAAAGCCAGGTCGCATAGGCGCTATTAAAAAAAGACCTGCGGATTGATCCACGCTATATTTTTGGGTAAATACAATCACGTGAGGGCGGGCAGCCAATGGCAAACTGGGAAAGGCTGAAAAAATAATTACCTGCCCTGATTGTTCTATGAGAAGATAAAAAGTACACATACAGTTCATACAATAATCTTATGAATGTAAAAGAGGGGGAACCATGTCGGCTTCTGGCCCCATAAGCAACTACTATGTAGACTCCTTGATAAGCCATGAAAACGAAGAGCTCTTGGCCTCCAGGTTCCCCACCACTGCCTCCCACCCGGCTGCTGCCAGACCTTCAGGATTAGTCCCGGACTGTGCCGACTTTCCTTCCTGCAGTTTCGCCCCCAAGCCGGCCGTTTTTACAACCTCCTGGGCTCCCGTGCACTCCCAGTCGTCCGTGGGCTACCACCCGTACGCCCCCCAGGCGCCCGTGGGGGCCGAGCCCAGGTACATGCGGACTTGGCTGGAGCCCCTCGCCGGGGCCGTCTCCTTCCCGGCCTTCGCACCCGGCGGCCGCCCCTACGGCCTCAAACCCGACGCCTTCCCCGGGCGGAGGGCAGAATGCGGCCCCGCGGACGGCCGCGGCTACCCGGACTACATGTACGCGGCTCCCGGGGAGCTGAGAGACAGAGCAGCGCAGACAATTCCTTCCCCGGAGTCCGAAGCCATCGCTTCCAGCAAACACAAAGAAGAAAAGCACGAATTAGACCCTAGTAAGTCGAAGTCATTCTTGTTTACAACCGGGGAGGCATTACAGCTTCCAGGACCGTACTCAATAAAATGAAATTACCTTAGAGAGCCCGACCCTAAAACTCCAGATATGCAGGAAGATCTGGGGGTTTGAGAGAGTCCGCCTAGCAGAGCCTGAGAGCGAATATCTGTACTTTGTTTTGGGCTGTTTAGGCTGTTTTTGCAGGGGGGCTGTTGGCTGCTTTGATCAAATATTCATCACCTTCCACTGGGGGGAATTAAAAAAAAAAAAAAAAAGGAAGGAAGGAAGGAAAGGAAAGGCAGGGAGTGTGTGTGCGAGGGGGCTAGGCAGGGGGAGAAGCCTCTTTGCTTTCAAATATTTCCACTTTCAAAGGAGGACGAGCTGCTGGCTGGAAGTGAACGTGTTGCTGTGGGGGTTTGGGAGGGGAAAAGAGGCTCTCTGAATAAATGCAGAGGTGTCTCTTTATCTGTTTGAAAAATCAAGAGGAGCTGCACCCGTGCAATTGTTCCTAAAATATCCCAGCACGTGGGAATAAAGGAAAAGGTGGGTACCCTGGGCGGGGGGGCCGGGGGGAGAAAGAGCGAGGAGGAAAATTAGGATGGGGAAGGCAAGAGCTGAGTGCGCGCAGGCAGCTGGGGGCAAAAGGCAGCGAGCGCAGGACATTGGACCATACACTTGAAGAAACATCTTCTGCAGCCCAAGTGAGAGAGGGAGGGAAAAAAAACAAGCACCACGAAACCTTGAACACGGGGAGGGGGGGGCAGCAGCGGGGTCAGGTAACCACCAGCACCACCCGCACCTCCAGCCTGCAAGCGGGGACCCGGCTCTGCCCCAAAAGTGCTGCAAAACCCCTGCTGGAGCTGGGCTCAGCCCCAGCCGTGGGGCTAGCAGGGGGGGCCCGGGGTGCACCATGTGCAGGCTGCACCTCCTGGCCTAACTTTGGGCTCGAAAGGCGGTTTTCGAGTGTTGAGCTGGGTGGCAGCAGCTGGGAGCACCTTTGTGGCTCTGTATCTCGCTGCCTATCTCACACCTCTATTTATTACACGCGGGCCGGTGCCAGGCACCCTCGTGATAAAAATCAGGCGAGGAATCAGGGGGCGAATGCCTGGCTTTTGGCTGCCAGGGAGCTCCCTAAAACGGGGAAAGAGCGAAGGAGGCGAGCACCACTCTCTCTGCCCAGCCGAGTGGGGCTGTGCGAGGTCCTAAAGGCTAGGAAAAAGCTATTTCTGGGAGCCAGGGGGGCACCTCGAGTGTCATCTTAAGATATTACAAAAATAAACTGGACTTTCCAGGTCTGTGAGAGCTTCGAGGGAAAGTGTTGGAGAGCTGAGGTTGTAAAAAGAGTTTATGGGCCTATGAAATGGTGGGAATTTTGACTTTTTATGACTATGTTCTTAGATTACTGCTAGTAGCAGTCATGTGGATAATTATTATTTTAAACCCATTGCTACAGTTTTATTTACTGAAACTTTTATGTGAGAACAGCAGCAAAAGAAAAGGAAATGACCCCTCCAAAATAAACAGATTAAACTCTTCTGAAGGTCACTTAAAATATTTAGGTAAGATCTGCTAATTAAACAGGTTTCTTTCTATGGACACGCTAGGACGTGGAGGGGGGAGGGAAGAAAGGCAGCTGTATACATTGATTTCTTTTTCAAAAAAAAAAAAAAATATCTTCTTTCTCAGACAATCCCGTCGCAAATTGGATTCATGCGCGCTCCACGAGGAAGAAAAGATGTCCTTACACAAAGTATCAGACCCTGGAACTGGAAAAAGAGTTTTTATTCAATATGTACCTTACACGGGACCGGAGGTACGAAGTAGCCAGAGTCCTTAATCTCACTGAACGCCAAGTCAAAATCTGGTTTCAGAACAGGCGAATGAAAATGAAGAAAATGAATAAAGAAAAAACCGATAAAGAACAGCAATAAAGTTGGCAAAGTCCAGTCAATGAGAATCGAGGGTGGAAAAAAAAAAAAAAAAAAAAAAAAGGAGGCTGTTTTTGGGGGTTGAAATGTTTCTGACTTTGAATGTGCGGATGAATGTTTAGCATTATAGGCAAACACAGCAAGCGTTTTGGGACACGAGTCTTTTCTAAAATGCAACTAAATAAAAGAAAGATGTTTGGGGGGGTTGTTTTCTCTTCCTTTCTTCTTCCTCAATTTTTGTTTTGTCCTCCTCAGAAAACAAACACAAGAAGTACTTGAATTTTTTTTTTTTTAGTATTTTATTTCATAAGTTAAACTGATCCAGTATTTTTATTTTTTAATTCCGTGAGCTCGTGAGTGAATATTTTGTACAAAAGAGAGGAAACAGAGAAAAGAGACTGAAGGGAATATGGCTCAATGATGTTCTGTCATGGTGTTGAACGTTTCTGCTGTACTTATTTGTGTATTTTATTCTCGTCTCAGAACCGTTCTGTAATATTGTTATGTTCGCTATTGTAGAGCAGCTCTATGTAAATATACCTAACGTCACGGAGAAAAAAAAAAAAAAAAAAAAAAAAAGAAAAAAAATCTCATGATGGAGGTGTCTTTATTCAGAACCCTCTGCAGAGGAGCAGCCCCGAGGCTTTGCCGGTGCCGCAGCCTCGGCAGGGTGGACCCGGGCATCCCCCGCAGGCAGAGGAGAGCGGAGCTTTCTGCTTCCTTCCCCAGCACTTTTATATTTCACAGTACCATAATAAAAGGCGCTGAGGTAAGGGTTATATGTGCCATCAATTTTTAGATTGGGATAATTAATTGTACTAATTTATGACCCCAGGCAATCGAAGTATATGTAAAAAGCCTAAATATGGATGCTGGGAATAGAGGAGCTGGCAAAGGCATCCGCTCTCTGCCATCCGCTCAGGGGGAGCTTCTGCGATACCGATGGGTTGCCAAAACTTGGAGCACTGCTGGAAGTGCTGCTCCTCGCAAGACAGCCGGAGCTGCCCAGGAGGAAGGGAGAAAAAAAAAAAAAAGAAGAAGAAAAAAAAAGGATAAAAAAAAAAAGGATAAAAAAAAAGGCTCTAGTGGAGACGAGCTGCGGGAAAGAAAGAGCAGGGGAATAAAGCAATGCATGGTGGCGATGCGGCACTCTGCGATTTTTCGGGCTAAAAGACAAAAAGGCAGAATTCCCTCCTTTGGCCCTACACGGGGAAGAAATAAAAAAAAAAAAAAAAAGGGGGGGGGGGGGGGGAAGCTGTTGGCTGCGGAAAGGTCAAACCCCACCGTCCTGCCAGGACGAAGTGGGTCGGGGCTTTCTGGAGCTGCAGAGGCGAGAAAACGCTGCCCACAGCGCGCTAGAGCAGGGATTTATCAATGGCTCCTTCTCTGGGCGCTTTCCAGGCTGCTGAATGAGAAACAAGAGGCAGGAGATTGTATAAAAAATGAGCAGCGAGGGATGTTTAATCATAAAAACTTGTTATAGGTCCCTTTCTTTAATGAAATGAGTGGAGCTGCGTTTTAATCTTTCTAATCAAAACCAGATCAGGCGAGCAAGATACGTTTGTCGCCCTCGTCCCAGTTCCTCCGAAATAAAAAAATCTGGAAGCGATTACTTCTGCTGATCTCATAAAATATTGCTCTTTAATATTTCTTGCTTAAGCATTTGGAGGGTTTTTTCCCTTCCCTGATTTGTGTCCTCGCTTTTAAAGCGGGCTCTATTTTTGTCACCGGCGGGGGACAGGCGCACCGCGGTCTATCAGCGGAGCCATCCCTGGAGCAAGGGAAGCTAAAAGCCCTTTTACAATCCCAGTTTTGTGCTAGATCTGTTTGGAAAACCTTAACGAGCGCAATGAAATGGTCAGGTTAGAAAACATTTTAGCAGAGTGAAGATTTATGGACAAAAAAAAAAAAAAAAAAAAAAAAGGAGGGGGGGATCTTTCTACCTCGTGTCAATTCACTTTTATTATTGTTATTATTAATACTATTTTCCCTCCCGTCTGCTTTTCTGTCTGCGTTCATCCCGGCTCGAATAAAGGATGAAATCTTGCAGGGCTGAGAAGCCGTTCGCCCACCTCCTCTTGGCGAGAGGAGAGAAATCTCTCCGTTTTGTTGTTATTAATTAAGAGAAAATCCCAATCATCATTTGGACAGGACTTTGGAGGCAGTTTCGGACCCAGCTCTCTGGAGGGGCTTGTCAGGAGTGTTTAGCGATGTTGAAAAGACATGATGTATGGAAGTTCATTTTGGCCCCCTTTCATTCAAACGGATCTCATTTCCAGTGAGACCACAGCCTGCTCCCTCCCTCCCCCAGCCCTCCCCTCCCTCCCCAGCCTCTTCCTCCCTGCCGCAGCCTCCGCTCAGCCTCCGGTCCCATTAGAGCCGACGGGCAGCGGAGGAGATGCCCCTTTGTCTGCACCGAGCTGCTGCCGGGGCTTTCTTTTGTTGGTGGTGGGTTGGGTTGGGTTAAAATCCTGCCGCAGTTTTAGTTCATGTGCAAGGCCCCCGGTATCCTCACCCCCCGGTGCAGGGTTGCACCAGTTATAAAATGCCATTTGGCCCTGCTGGGAGGCTGCGCTGGTGCGGCTCAGCCATTGAATTTCTCCGCCACCGCAGCCCTCGCCTCCTCCGGTGGCGAAAAAACCCCAGTGTGGTTTAAAATAAATAATAATAATAAGATTAAAAAAAAAAAAAAAAAAAAGGAAAAAAGAAACAGCAACCGGCCATCACAGAGCAGCACAGCTCGTGGCCAGCCTTTCCCCGGATTAATGCATCAAAATGCTCCAATTTCGGCATTCTTTGACATATGGCGCGTGTGTGCAGACGCATACTGATACAGCTATTGTGTGCCTGCGCTGGTGAACATGCACATGTATTTCTGCCCAGGGAGAGAGGTAAAGATGTGCTTGTGGCTGAGCTCATGCTCACGGAGATAGAAATATGTATGTTTAATATACGTGCGTGTCTATAAGGTCCTCGGTGTGTCGGGTGCGTGTGTGGTTTGTGTGTGCCGGGTTTCAAATCTGCCCTTTTGTAAGGCACACAAAACCGACAGGACCCTACAGCTGTCCATAGGTACATTTCCGCAGCCAAAAAAATGCCACTTTTACAACTCTGTTTGTCTCACTGCTATGCGGGGCTGAATAGGAGCGAACAAAACAGGACCCTAGATCTGGCTAGACGTCTGGCTTTAATTGCTTTATGGTTTAAATAAGGTGGGTGCTCTTCTCTTTGAAACCGGATTATTGGAATGTTTTGTCTACAAGCTACAAACAACAGACCCCCTCGGACGAGGGGAGGTAAAAAAATAAAATAAAACCCCAACCCCAAGCCAAAACTGATAAAAGCGGGGAGGCTGCGAGGGGGGTGGGGGGGTGGCACATCTGGTGGGTTTGTTTGGCCCTGCGTGCGTGTGTACACACATTGTGCTGCCTTTTTTTTTTTTTTTTTTTTTTTTTTAATGGGTGAAAGACTGGGGAGGGGGAAGAGGAAAACAGTCTTCCTCCCCCCCAAAAAAAAAAAAAAAAAATCCTTGTGTTTATATAGTGCTCCCCGCCGCCGCGCTGCGCTGTTGGAGGCTCCGTTCGCCCCCCCCGGGGGATACAGAAGGAGGTGAGGGGGGGGTCGGTTAAAACGCAGAGCCCGGGGACCCTCGGGGGTCTGCGGGGGCCCCCCCAAACCGCCCGGGGCGCTGCGCCCCACGGCGGCCGCGAGATGGCGCTGTTGCCCAATCTTAGCGCGGGGCTGCGCGCAGCGGGGAGCGCGCCCCGCACCCGCGGCTCCCCCGCGCCCGCGGAGCGGCCCCGCGCAGGGTCCGGCTGGGGAGGGATGGAAGAAAAAGAATGGGGGGGACACGGGGCCGCCTGGCTTCACCGCCACCCCCTCCCTCCGCTTTGCACCGCGCTGAGAAAAATATAAATTGCTTTTTTTTTTTTTTCTTCCCCTTTATATATATATGTATATTTTAACGCGGAGCAGCGCTCAGGGCTGACATCTGACGGCGCGGGGAGCGCATAAATGCATAAAAATGCTTGCAGAGAAATTGCCTATATCCAAGCGTGATTTTTTATTATTTTTTTTTCTCCTTTATTGACTCACGTCACGTATCTCTCCAAAGCCTCTTCCTTTTTGGGG
This sequence comes from Aythya ferina, assembly GCF_964211825.1. Taxonomy (NCBI): domain Eukaryota; kingdom Metazoa; phylum Chordata; class Aves; order Anseriformes; family Anatidae; genus Aythya; species Aythya ferina. The sequence goes on from NC_140325.1 coordinate 2,193,645, forward strand.
TGGGGAAGGAGGGAATGACATCTTCCAGTGAAGGTCAGGGCAGGAAGGGGGGGGGGGTATAAAATAAACTCCGTGAGTGTACAATGAAGCACCTAAAAGTACAATACAGCCGCACCGCTAACGCCAGAGTGAAGCGCATGCACCCGCAAGGCACATTACCCCACACCCATCCACACCTCCAAACACAGCCAAAACAGTAGAGACAAAGAGCAGCACTTTCCCCAGACACTAAATGTCAAGATATTTCCTTTAAAATGAAGTAGGCAATCGCATATATCTTATTTCATGAAACCTGGAAAGGTGGGGGGGATCCTTTCTTTCACAGACACTGAAGGCAAACATTTATTTCCCAGCCTAGGTATGATTCCGGCTGTTGAAATACTCGGTGCACCTTTGCTTACTGAGTCCGGGGATAAAGGTTTGAAAAATGCAGCATTTCTTCCCGATAGCAGCCCGAACTGCCCATATCTGACAACTTTTTTTTTTGTGCTTTCCCATCCTTCTATTTGCACAGCAGTGTTTATTGCATGGGCAGGCACTGGGATTTTAAAAATAGAAATGCTATTGATTAGACGAGGAAAATAGTTACCTCGACTATTAGCTGTTAATTAAGGAGCCTCTGTCCCTAGCTGCCCTTTTCTTCTGTTTTGGGGGGTTTCTCTAGGGAAAGGGGAATCTGGGGAAGGGGAGACGAAGGTGGGTGCGTGCTGGATAAATGAATATGGTCATTGTGCCGTCCTTGAGATTATTCGGGTATGGAGACTATTTCTTCACAGCTAATGCAGCTTGTTTTTTAGAAGTGTTTTCACAATAGGCGGTGGAAAAATCACTGTTCTCCTGCACAGCTCATTGTCTGCATACGGGGAGGAAAAGCCTAACATATGTAGCCCTTCTGAAGGGAAAAATACATCCCCTATTTCTGAAAATCTAATAAAGATGGACTGAGTGGCTACTGTGCCTTTTCCTCTTCTTGGGAAAGGAGCTGCTAAAAAATCCAGTTTCTGTCTCACCAGAGGGTTGAGCCACCCCGTGCCTCAAAAAAATCGAGAATGTGACCTTTGCTGGGAAGAAAAACACCTAATATCACCTCTGCAAGCGCAGCTGAGGTGGGATTTTCTCCCTCCACACTTGAAATCGGCCAGAGTTCCCCAAGTCTCTTCTGAAAATAATTAGGCTGCTTTTTGTGGAGGAACATGAGGGAAACATTTAAAGGGCTGTAGACTTTTGAAGGAAACACGGGGACTGGTATAACACTATGTCATTTACAGACGTGGGGTGGATGTTTTTGGCGGCTCGGGACTCTACGGAAAATATCCCTTTGCGAAGTGTCCCCCCCCACCCCCTTTCCCCTACCCACGCCTTGAAAAATTAAGGCGAATCCTGGTGATTTTAGGTGATTTTTTAATGAGTTGAGTTCCTTCGTGCGGTCGTAAAATGAAGTGTCCGAAGTGAAAGGTTGCAGCGAGTGGTCACTCACGGCGCAAAAAGTCTGGGAAAGGGGCACGCCAACACCACTGCCAACGACGGAAAAATCCCAATGTGCAAGAGCGAACAAAAATGCCGATGGTTATTTTTTTTTTTACAGGCGAAGCCCCCTGGTACATGCACAAAAGGGAACACATACTTTCTGTCTCACTTTTCCTCTTTCTTCCAAAGTAGCTCTCTTTAAGCAATGGTCTACTTTATTCCCTTGGAAGGACGCTTCCCTGTTATTTCCAGCCTTGGATTTTCAGTGGTTGGCTCGAAAGGAAGCACGAAAAAAAAAAAAATAACTCCCCATAATTTTCTGCCTTTATTTTCTTAAAAGAAGGACAGCAAGAAGCAGCCAATCAATAAGGAGAAGCTTCCCTCGCCCGCTCGCTGCCTTTTTGCTTTTGTTTGCTTGTTTGATTCCAATCTTCCAACCACCATCACCACAATAACAACAACACACACACCCCACCAAAAAAAGGGGGGAAAAAAGCAAAACCAACCCAAAAAAAATGGAAAAAAAGGGGGGGGGGACCTGGGCTCTGCGCCTCCAAGCACCCCCCCCACCACCCTCTTTTACTCCCCCCTCTAGGTGGGACCAGCCCCACAGAGGTAACCCTCCCTCGCAGCCCCCCCCAACCCCAACACAATGACAACAACAACAACAGGGGGCACCCCCCCAGCCCCTTCCAGCCCCCCCTTGCAAGCGGGCGACCCCACGGAGGGGGGGGCTGAGCCCTTGCAGAAGCTCACCCCGATTTTTTTTTTTTTTTTGGGGGGGTGGGGTGGGGAGGGAGTGGGGGTTGATGGGGAGGGCAAGGGGGGGCTGCTTGGGCTCCCTTTACCTGTTGAGGTTACCTAGGCTGACCTCCCAGCGCATGTATTTGCTGCCATCAGTGAAGAGGCTGCTGCTGGGAAAAAAAATAAAAAATAAAATAAAATAAAGGGGGGGGTGGATATTAATGCGCACCTTTCCTCACCCTCCTCCACTCGTTAGGTGTGGGTGCCCCCCCCCCCCCAGAAGGAGGGCTCTGTGCGTGCCCCCCCCCCCCCCGGCACACACCACCTTTCCTTCACCCCTTCCTCCCCCCCCAACAAACCCCCCCTGAGCGCCCCCAAATCGCTGTCATTTCCCTCGCAGCCTGTCTCAGTGTGGCGGAGTGATGTGTACATATCGCGTGTGAGGGGAGAGAGAGGAGGAAAAAAAAAAAAAAAAAAAAAAAAAAAGCCACACCACCGGGATTTTGAGGAATTTGCCTGTGGTGTTAAAGGGAAGGAGCAGAGTTACAGAGAAATTGAGAGAGAGAGCTCTACCTACCGACAGATTACAAGAGAAGTCAAGAGCACCGAGAACCAACCGTACAGACACACAGAGGCACCATGAAACGCCTTTGAGATCGCATTAAAAAAAAAAAAAAAGCCACTAAAAAGCAGGACTTGAGACAGTCCAGGGACAATCTCGCACTAATCTAGAATTAAAGCCGTCTTTTTTTTTTCCTTTTTTTCCTTTTTTTTTTTTTTTTTTTTTTTTTTTGCATGCGAGGGTCATGAGTTCCTACTTTGTAAATCCTCTCTTTTCCAAGTACAAAGGCGGTGAATCGCTGGAGCCAACTTACTACGACTGCAGATTTCCACAAAGTGTTAGCAGGAGCCATGCTCTCGTGTATGGTCCGGGCACTACTGCTCCCACCTTCCAGCACCCTTCACACCACGTCCAAGAGTTTTTCCACCACGGAACCTCGAGCATCTCCAACTCTGGATACCAGCAAAACCCATGCGCCTTGGCGTGTCACGGAGACGCTTCTAAATTCTATGGATATGAAGCTCTACCGAGGCAATCGCTTTATGGTGCTCAGCAAGAGACGACTGTTGTACAATATCCTGACTGTAAATCGTCTTCCAACAGTAACTCTAGCGAGGGACAAGGGCATTTAAATCAAAATTCGTCTCCCAGTCTCATGTTCCCATGGATGAGACCTCACGGTTAGGACCTTTTTTTCCTCCTCCTTAAATGTTTTCCTTTATTTTTTCTCTCTTTATCTCCCTCTCTCTCTCCCTCCCCTCTGTCTGTCTGTCTGTCTGTCTATCTATATATGTATGTATGCATATACAAGCACAAACATATGTATATATATATATACACACGCACGTACACACATATGCATACATATATATATAAATATAAGAGGCGTAGATGTAAAATATGAAAGGAATGAGTAGTTTTGTGCTAATGTTTCTTCTTTTTAGGAAGACCTTTGAAAGCAAGCAAGACAGCAGTTACTAGAGAGCCAGCAAGGTGATTCCCTGCAAAAGGCTTAAATCACAATAAAGTAAAACTTGTTTTTTATTGCTTGCCTTGAGGATAGGCAATAAGATACAGCTCCCACGAGGTTATTTGCATGTTGATAATACACTGCTCTTTAAAATGTCATATAGCCTTTCATAACCGCTTGGAGACGAAGCCTGAAAGGTGGGAATTTGTATAAGTATTACTAATACTTTACATCTGTTTCTTAAAGCCTAGAGATAAAAGTTTAAGCAGAAAAGGAAACTTAGCTCAGAGCTATGGGGTGGGGTGGAAGAGAACATTATACTGTCCTGGGTTAAAGAAGGGGGTGGGAAATTCAAAATAATTTGGGCTGAATGGAACTTTGCTCATGTGAAGTCCAGATAATTGCACAGAAATCTGAATACTTCAAAGTACAAGTTTCCCCCACCTAAGGACCAAGGTTGTCTAGAAGCCTTGTTAATTCAAAACATGTGAAGGTTAGTGTTAATTTTAAGGACAATCAGAGCACCAAAGTTTCTCCCCTAGCCCCCTATGCCTAGAATATTGAAAAAGAAAGAAGAAAAGAGAAAGAAAAGAAATAGGAAGGAGCTCTGGCTAATGTAGAGAGGATGTGGCCCAGAGAGGCTGGGAGATAGACGCAGAGGAAAACATGATATTTATCTAAGCTTTGACCTAGAGGTAGTCTCAAGGATGCAATCATTTCAAGCTGAAGCTTTTTTTTTTTTTTTTTTTTTTTTTTTTTTTTTTTTTTTGTTCTTGCAAATGCATTGTTTTTCTCATTAAGAAAGGGCTTTGCAGAAGGAAGTGCAGGGGCTCAGCTGCACATACCTACGTCCTCTTTCTTTCTTTTTGACTATTGCTACAAATGTCCACCTCGAGTTGTTTTAAATGCAATCTCTGTGTTTGCACAGGCACATATCCATCTCTGTATGTGTGTGCTTTAGAGATATACATAACCGAGAGGACAGGCATAGGGAATTTAATGGAAAATCCTAATTCTCAGGGCGTAAATATTATCAAACAGCAGGACCCTGAGCCTGTATTTTGGGAACCAGATTTGGAAAAGGAAAACAGAGATGGACATTTTGGATAATAATAGTAATAATAATAATAATAAGGAAAGAAAAAGAAAGAAAAAAAATGAACGGGAGAATGGGAGGAGAAAGAGAAAGGCTGGGAGGATTTCACGGTGAACAATGCAGCCTTTATAAAAAAAAAAAAATTCTTTTTTTTTTAATTGAGCTGGCCAACACGACTCACCATACAGAATCACCTTTTGGGAAACTGGAAACATCTCTTTTGTGAATGAGCTTGACAGCCACGTCCCCACACCCATCCAAAAGCAGCCAGAGCTCAATATTCCCCTGAAAGAGCCAGGAAGGGACAGCTAGCTAACATTAGCAGCCCCCATAGCAGCGATATGATTATTAACCCTAATAACCCAGCGACTTTCTCGGAGTGCCTTCAGTATGCAAAAAGGCTGAAGGGGGGCTTTTTTTTTTTTTTGGGGGGGGGGGCATCAGATTCTCTAGGAAAATCCAGGCGAGGAGGGCCGGGGGAGGGAAGAGCGCAGCCTCCGAGGGGGGAGAGCCACGAAGTTATTTTTTTTGTGTGTGTCCTACAGCTCCCGGAAGACGCAGCGGCAGACAAACTTACAGCCGGTACCAGACCCTGGAGTTAGAAAAGGAGTTCCTCTTCAACCCGTATTTGACACGGAAGCGGCGGATTGAGGTCTCTCACGCCCTGGGACTGACCGAGAGACAAGTGAAGATCTGGTTCCAGAACAGGAGGATGAAGTGGAAAAAAGAAAACAACAAAGATAAGCTGCCGGGGGCCAGGGACGAGGAGAAAACGGAAGAAGAAGGGAATGAAGAAGAGGAAAAAGAAGAGGAGGAAAAAGAAGAAAGCAAGGACTGATTTCTCAGCCCCTTGAAGTCTCGTTTTATGGCAGATGATAAATCGAGATGTTTACGACGGTCATTTGCTTTTATAGAGTATAGAATGGAGAGGCTCACACAGCAGTAACTACCTGTCAAACAGTTGTAGCCTTTTTTATTGTCATAGAAACTTCCCCTACTTTTTCTCTCCCCCCCCCTTTTTTTTTCTTTTTTTTTTTCCTTTTTCTTTTTTTTTTTTTTCTTTTTTTTTTTTTTTTTTAATAGCTGCGTCTTTAGTTCAATAAATACATCGTTGGCTTGACTGCAACAGCAGGGGAAAAAAATTATCCAGCAAAGCCAAGCAACCCCCACCCAGCAGCCCAAAGCAAGCCTGGAAGCAAATGTCACTGCTCACCCCTGCTCCCCCTGCCTCGCTGCACCCAGTGATGGGTGCAGATGTATTTATTTGAACAGCTTTGACTTTGCCTTTTTCGCTTGGTTTTGCCCCCAGGGGAAGTGCGAGGGTGCTTCCAGCTTCCTCAGCCTGTTCGGGTAGGGGCTGGCTGGGCAGAGCTCCTTCCCCCCAAGCCATTTATCCTCTCCCTTTTAGGGGCCGCTCCTGTAGCCCCTGCGAGATAAGGACGGGATAAGGACGGGCGACCCTACCTGGGAGCGCCCGCAGACACCCGCACCATTTCCAGCGGGCTCTGGCTGTATATAAAAAAATGCCTTTTTCCCTAAGATAGGCCAAAATCACCCCCCCCTTCATTTCTATAGGCGCTGTTTACCCTCTGGCTGTGTGAGCACTCGAAATTCTTCATGTACTACCTAAAGGGAAAACCTGCAATAATTATCAAATCTATTATCAACATGGGGCTTACATATCCTAAATTTTACTTGCTCAGAATTTATTTAAGAGAGAGAGCTGTGTTTCTGCCCTGATGCAAGCTACTAAGTAGCATAAAATAATAATAAAAAAAAATAAAAAAACACCTTGTATTGTACTTTATCACTACCTATAGAAGGAGTCATGCTTTGAAAGTATTTGTAATGCGGTTTTATTGTCGTTTGTTGCTGCTTATTTTCTTGAAAAAAAAAATAAAAAAAAAAATCCCAACAACTGAAACTGCCTAGTTGAGAACGCACAGTATTGTATTATTTTATTGTGCTTATAAAGTAGTGTAGAACTAAATTGCACTGAATGTATAGTTATCTATTTGTCTTGACTTATCTGTTAATGCAACATGCTCGAAACAAAAAAAAAATCGTCATTTGTTTTATGTAAAAGCATAGTTCTGCGTGTTCAACCTCTGAATGTAGCAATTTCAGCCAGAAAAAAAATAAATTCTGGACACCGTGGATTTGTATTGTATACGTGAGACATTACGTAAATAATAATAATTATAATAATAATAATAATAAAAGATTTTAAAAGGACTGTGTTGCCTGCTGTGCTATGTCTTTGTTTGGGACATGCTGTAATGGGCGAGGAGGGGGCTCTGGGGGATATTTCGTGCCCCAGCCCCTCCTGGCACCCTTCAGCCCCCAGCCCCGGCATTAACTTGCGAGGCAATGGGCGCATCTGGCGTGGGCAGCACCGCGGGGGCGCAGCAGGATCCATCCTCCTGCCTCTGCTGCGCGAAAATCGGGAATAACGCCGGGAATGCTGCCTGGCTGAAGCTGTAGGACTGCAAAAAAATAAATAAAATAAAATAAAAGAAGAATAAAACCCGAGATGTTGCAATGACTGCAGTGCTAAGTCTTCCTTCGCCGTGGGAAAAGCTGTTTTTGGGAGGGAATGCTGTGTGTTTGGAGGGGCGTTAAGCGTGTGCGAGGGGGTTTTGCTTCTCCCAGCTGGGAAATGACATTTGGGAGGTGGGGAAGTGCAGCCCCCCGCTCCTGCCCGGTCCCCCCCGTGCCCGGGCGGTGCCAGCAGGGCAGGGGAGGCAGTTTTCCTTCCAGACCTGGGGCAATTCGGTGCTCGCAGGCGGTCGTTGGCGAATGTTGGCGAGGTTGGGCAGGCATTAGGTGTGCAATCAGACGGGCTTTAGAGGTCTGGGCACCAGGCAGGGGCTGTGTGGCAACGCATTTCCCTATAGGAAAAGCTGGCGAGAGACGCCAAAAAAATGAAGTTGGCGAGCAAGCAGTTTATTCACTTCTTTCTTTCTTTTCCCAGACGCAAAATCCAAGCCCCTTAGCCCCCCAAAGCCATACCTCCTTACCCACGGAGACCATCCCCGGCTTAACCTATTATTTATTTTACTACTGCTACTATTACTACATTACTACTACTATTACCACCACTACTACTACTATTAGCATTATTAATACATTTTAATTATTATTATTCCTTTATTTATTTCTCTCTCTCTCTCTCTCTATATATATATTTATTATTTTTTTTTTCGGCAAAACCTGGCGGTGATGCCTTCAGGTCTCTCTGATAGTTCTCGGGTAGAAGGTGAACTTTATAAATATTTCCTTTATCACCAGCCTCATTTCGTTGAACGATGTTTATTGATCTGTAAAAAAAAAGGTCTATCTGTATTTTTTCCTTTTCCTTTTTTTTTCTTCTTGTTGATAAATGGTCTACATCATATAGAGCCCAGGGATGCAGAAGTAGACGGGATGTTTACCAAGATATTGCAGATAAGAAAGCACAAGGCTCCTCAGATGCAGCCTGATGTACTGAACTATGTCTGGAGAATCGTCTGTGGGCTTCAGACATTCTTAACCCAAACCCCTCCAAGCTTAAAGGATTTAAATGCCTCAGTGCTTGAAATTGCTGGACTCTGCCCAGGAGGGCTGGAAAAGGAGAAATAGCCAAGTTGTGCAGCGCACAGCAAAAAGGGACTCGGGTGGGTGCCCCCACACCCACTTTTTCCCCCCTTTTCTCCCCGTATTTCCATGGCATGCAGCACGGACGCCCCTGCAATGCCAGCGTAAATGGGGCGGGGGGTAGACGAGGGTGGCGGGGGGGGGGGGGGAAGGCACCGAAAGCCGCATCAGCGGGGTCGGATCCTGCCTGGGGATGGGGCTGAGCCGCCGCAGCCCCCGTATGCGTGTGCACGCGTGTGCGTGCGTGTGCAACGCCAAAGGGATGCGTGTGTGCAGCTCCGGTGTGTGCACACTCCGAATTGCACCAAATACCACCACACGCATATTTCCCCTCCATCGCAGAGCCTGTAATGTCCTCGTTAACGGGCGTTAATCTCCCAAGAAATGCATAAAAACACCAATAAGGTTTATTCTAGACTTTTCCATATCGAGGGCAGGCACGTAAGGTAAGCAGTTTTATTAGTCATAAAACAGAGTGGTTTATTCTAACAGAGCTTTCTTCTTGGGGCATATTTATCCAGCGTTTACAACAAGGGATTTTTTCTCCCTCCACTTGCTATCATAGGATGTATGTGTGCTCATTCATTCGAGCGATAAAAAACTCAGTGAGAAAAAAAAAATCTTCTATGTTACTTAAAAAAAAAAAATCGCGATAAAGCCTTCGCATAGAAAATACCCACATTGCTCCCAACGAGGGGGAAAGGATAGAGAAAACTTATCAAAGTGTTTAAAAATAATAATAATAAAAAAAGAAGAAGCTGTATCCGCACTCTATCCATCATATTTAAATCCACAAATCTAAGTAGTTTTATATGAACGAATACTACGGAATGACATTTATCTATCAAAAGGGTCTGGAGTTAAATTATTGAAACTACAGCCGCAGCAGTTAGTTTTGGGGTAAATGTTTATGTTCTGTAGTCAACACAACAGAGTCGCATCTTCAGATGACATCCAGTTATTTCTGTAATCACTCCATCATTTCAAGAGAAAAAGAGAAGAGACCATTTTATGGGGTAAAGTAATTTGAAAGAAGATTCGCTCTCCACAAAGTGGCTTATTCAGAAATGATCATAGCTTCGGTATTACTGAAATTAGACTCATCTACCCGCCTGAAGTAAGAAATATCGTCCTATTCCACGCTTTTTATTAGCCAATCAAATTTCCTTCGGATCTCCATTTGTGATTTGTGAAAAATATAATTCCTTGAAAAGCTGAGTTTGAGCATATTGCTTATTTTGCCTTAATTTATTATTCTAATCACAGCAGCCGCTGTGTGATAATGCATCCATTAGGCGAAAAAATTCGTTTAGATTTTATACTCGAAAATGGGCACAGATTATATTTTAGAGACAACGAATTTCTCGGGCATTAAATTTTTTTTTTGCGCGGATTGCGGCGAAGAAGGAGGGTGGCAAGGAAAATGCGCCGGGGAGCGGGGGCGGAGAAGGGGGGAAAGTTTGCGAGCCAGACTTGGGAAGAAAAGGCGATTCTGCCCCATTTCCAGCTCGTCCTATTTTTGCCTCCCAGACTCCCCCCCCCTCTATCCCCCCCCATATGCGGGACTCTTTTATCCTCCGCCCCGAAAATAGCCTCGCTAATACAGGACCCAAGAAAGGGAGAGGGGAGGCGGTTTTATAGACGGGGCTGATGCAAAGAGCGAAGTGATCGCCCGAAATGCTGCCGAGGAAATGTGTGCACAGGTTACTTTCTGCCTGCAAGGATAAAATTTCCTGTTCACATTATGGAATTTATTATCTTGTCTACTCTCTGGAAAATGGGGTCTCCATTGTGCTCTGGAAGCTGTTGTGGTCGTAGTTTCCCCCCTCGTAACTTTTAACTACCTGTTATAAAATTTATTGGTGGTTTGTAAAGTGAATAAAGTAATTTCCCTTCCATCCGGTTGTATTACAACCTTTGTGTTGTTTGGGCAGACAGACACGCATCCAGCCAGGGGGAGAAAAAATAAATAAATGAAAGGGGCAGGGAGGGAGACCCCCCCTCTCCCTCCCCTCCCCTTTTTTCCCCCTCTCAATTAAAAATAAATTAAGGCGCCGAAAGGAGAAATACCTGCAGAATTGTGCTGCCGCTGGGAATGTGCGGGCGCAAATTGGGGAGGAAAAGCTGTTGCGACAGAATGTGCTAGACTTCCCCGAGCATGGGATTGCTTGGCCCTGGGTGCTAAAATTTGGCATTGGAAAGGGGGGGGGGGGAGGCTGGGGGATGTATTTCTGTCCGTCTTGGGGTAAGGAGAAGAGCATCAGAAAGCTCTGCGGCTCCTCGCTTTGGAGCATCTGAGCAGGCTGGGCTTTGCGGTCTCCTATTTACACAACTTGTGGTTCGCGACGTGCCTCCAAAGCAGGCCTCTACACGGCTCAAAAATGTCGCTTGCCCCCCAGATCAATATTTCCCAGCCTCTACACGGAGCCCTCGCCTGGAAAAAATAAAAGTAAAAAAAAATAAATAAATAAAATCAAAGGGCCCCCAAATAATTCCGCCTTTTATAAAGCGTCGCATCCCCGACACCGTGGCGCGATAAAACAAAAGGCTGGAGGCTGGAGGAGGGAAAAAAAAAAAAAAAAAAGGACAGGGAAGGCTTTAAGTGATTTAAAAACACGTATGTAGATATCCCTCCAGCAAATCATAACGCTGGGTGGGTTTAGGAAATTTAGAAGGGAGCAGGCAAGAGTTTCGGGGTCAATACCGCGCCTCGGGCTCAAGTTTTGGGTGGGATTCGGGCAGCTCCGGGCTCGCCCCGAGGGTGCGCAGGGCCCGGAGCTGGGGTTAGGGTCGGGGCCGTGGGGACCCCACAGTTCTGCGCCCTGCCAAGGTTTTTTCCAGCGGACACACCCTTGGGTGAAAGAGCAGGGATGGTCCCGCAGGGACCCCGGCGGGGCTGTCGGGAATGGCCATTTTCTGTGCTTTTTTTTTTTTTTTTTTTTCCTCGAGCGTCTTGTTCTTCATGTTTAATTCCGTGCCTTTTATAATTAACATACTGCCATCATTTATTTCATTTAAATTTTAAAGGCAGCGTACTCTATTTCTATCTCCGCTGCCCCTCTTCCTCGATTTTTTTTCCTATTTACCCCCCCTTATTAATTACCAGCACGAAGACTCTGTGCTGAAGGCCAGATCTCTTTAGTTAAAATGCTGAGAATTAACCCGAGCAGCTAATAACCAGCAAATTAAACCGAGTCTATCTTAAAAAAAAAAAAAAAAAAAAAAAAAAAAAAAGGAGAGAGAGAGAAAGAAACCTCCCTGATATTAACGCGGTCGCTTAAAAGACAAAAAGGGGGGGGGGAGGGGGGGGGCAGCGAAGGAGGGGGGCCGAATAGGAAAAAAAAAAATCCTAATATTAAAAAAGAATTGTATAAACATGGCGACAGACGAGAGCATTTGCACTCGTCACAAAAATGCAACGCATTCCTGGTTGTTTGCAGAAAATTTACAGCTAAGCAATAAAAGTTTACGACTGAATCACAAGTTGGATTGGCCACAGGAAGTCATGTGGACTCCATCCATGAACGTGAACTTTTTATTGTGGTTTCTCTTATGACTCTTTCGCAGTAGTCTTTCCTTTAACAGTCCAAGCAGTGCCAGGGGTAGGATGGTATTTTTCCCCCCCTTAATTATTAGCGTGATGATGATTACTATTTTTTTTTTCAAAAAAAAATCTAGATTTTTTCCCCCCCTCTCTCCTTGGGGTTGGAATTCTTGGTTGCTTTGGGCATTTTGGCATTAATGAGTTTACTGCTGCGTCTGGTTGCCGCCTCCTATTCCCCACCCCTAGGGGCAAAACGCAATGCATTTCCTTTGCAGGATGCGATGATGAGGGGGCACAAGCAGTTGTAAATACCTTTTTTTTTTTTTTTTTTTTTTTTTAGGGGAAAAAAAAAAAGAGAGAGAGAGAGGGAGATTCCTCCTTAAGCTTCCCCCATCCCTTTGCCCAACCAGAGAAGAACTGTTTGGCTTTTGTTTCCATCTTTCTTTTTTTTCCCCTCTTTTTTTTTTTTCCTTTTTTTTTTTTTTTTTTTTAATGTTTCTGTGGAGCTGAGCTGCAAGCGTCAGTGGAACAGAAAGAGAGAGAGACAGAAAGAGAGAGAGAGAGAGAGAGAGAGGGAGAGGGGGAGACAGGAGCCTCTGGTAAGTGTTCCCTTATTGGTTAAAATGTGTAACTAATGATCCATAGCCCGGGTGTTAAGGATAATGATGCATCGTGGTGCGAGCGAGGGGAAGGCGAGGGGTGTAGCTTGGATATGAGGGAAAGCTGCTGCGGGTCGGCAGAAATGCAGTTAATTCGGGGAAAAAAGGGTTTGCTGCTGCTGATGTCATATTCGGGGTGCGGGAGGCAGGACGGGGAGCCGGCTGCGGGGCTGGGAAAAAAAAAAAAAAAAAAGAAAGAAAGGGGGGGGGAATATGAAAAGGGGGGTGGCCGGGGGCTGGGGGCGCGCTGGAGCAGGGGGAGGAAAAAAATCTGTGTCTAGAAATAAGCAAAAATTCATCCGCTCAACTTTTTCCTTAAAAAAAATAAATAAATAATAATAATAAAAGGGGGGGGGGGGAGACGCATGCGCGGAGGGGCCGGCCCGGCGCAGCCCGGGTGGGTCGTCCAAGGCTGGGGTAGTGCCATATTTAATGAGCTGCGCTCCTAATTGTGTGCACAAGGCTCGGCCTTGCACGCCCCTTCCCCCCCCCCCACCTCCCCGCAGCCCCCCCAGTGGCCAGCGGCCGCGGCCTGCTCCTCTTCCTCGGGACTGCAAGCTTCATTACTGGGCCGATAATTAATATTAAGAGCTGGCTGATTAACAAAACAATTTCTGCACCCCAAGGCTCATCCTTTTATTCGCTTTATTTTTGCAACCTCGCGGCTATGGGGTGTAAAGTTCTCCGGGAGGGGTGCTGAGCATTTATTTGATTGAATTCCCCCCCACCTTGCAAGAAGCGATTGCTACCGGATCCCTGTCGTGAAATAATAATAATAGCAATAATAATAATAAGTTTCAGGAGCGCTCTGGTTTTCCTGCGAAGTGGTTAACACGGTGTTGGCTTTTCGTTTTTATTTGCATGCAGGTCCCTCCCCTCTCTCCCTTATTTCTCTCTTTTTCCCCCCCCGGCAGCGACTTGAATTCAGGTTTAAGGCGTGAGATTTAAAGGGTGACCCTTCCCCTGCTAACCTCCCCACCTACCTCTCCATCCACCTCCCTCCCCACCTACCCATCCATCATCTAATCTTATCTATCTCCGTGTATATATCGGTGCCGTGTAAGGAGATATATAACGTAGTGACTTCATTTCCTCTCGAGGTTGTCTCTCTTTTTTTTTTTTCTTTCTTGATGAATTCTCCTTGTTCAAAAAAATATATATATATTATAATAATAAATAATAAAAAGCAGCTCGTGTGTGTGCAGAGATTTGCTGCTGGGGACGGCAGCGCTGTGTGTGCACGTATAGGGCTGGGCAGACAGCTGTACACATATATAGGGGCGGACAACAAATAAACGATAAAGCCTGACATTGTTGTGCGGTGGGGGAGGGGTGGCGGAGGCGATTTTTTGGGCTTATTATAAGCGATTTTTGGGGTTCGCGGTGGCGACAGGGGCAGGGGCACTGCTGGAGCTGCTGGGAGAAAGGGGAAGACTGCAGGACGCGGGCTTCTTACTTTCTGCCTGGCTGCCTTTTTTTTTTTTGGTGTTTTTTAAAATAAAAATGGCCTCCCTTATTTTAATTTCCAGCGTGCGCTCGCAGAAGTTAATTAGCGAAAGTGGTTGCTGAAGTTCTCGGGTGGTTTCTGGTTGCGGTGTGCTGAGAGTGTTTGAAAAAGAAGTTTGGTGGGGTGAAAGAAGAAGAGAAAAAAAAAAAAAAAAAGACAAAAAAGAAAAAGACAAGTTGCAAAAGTTCCGGATCAGCCTTTCTGTTCCCTTCCCTTTTCTTTTGAGAAATCTGGTAAATCCTTGCGCCTGCATTTGGGGCTGGAAATTATCGGCTTCTCGGGGGTTGCCCGGAGCAAAACCAACCGCAGTTCTCACCTGAAAATAAATATTTTTATTTTAGCTTTGCAGAGGCAACTCGCCTTTCCCCGATTTTTTTTTCTTTTTCTTTCAGAAATAAATAGATGGTTTGGGGATGGGACGTGGAGAAAAAAAAAAAATCAGGGAAAGAGACAATTTTGCCTTCGTTTTGTTTGCAGGAGAGAAAAAAAAAAAAAAAGAACAACAAACCCGTTGTGTGAAGGCTCTGCCCCTAACGCTGCTAGTCGTAAAGACATTTTATGAGCAAACAATGAGTGTTTATTGGAACCACATGATTACAGAAATGGGATCTTTTATTGTTTTCAGACCAAATCCGTCTGCTCCCTCTGGCCGGCCCCGGCCGCTCGCTCGCTCCCCGCTTCCGTGAGGCCTGGAAGCCTCCCCAAAAACAATTTTAAATGTATTGATTTTCGGTTTCCCCTGACATATTGTCATCTTTCATATACCCGTAATGCCGAGAAACATTTTAGGACGTAGAGCAGGAATAACGGAATGATTTATACGCTCCGAGTAGTGTTTTTTTTTCTTCTTCTTCTTCTTCCCAGACTAAAGCAGAGGAAATAAATTGCGTCTCGTATCTCTAACATCAGTGCTCGGGAGGGATTATAGGAAAATTGCCACGTGTTATTGACATGGACTTGCAGGGAAATAATAGCTTTTCGACAGATGTAGTCGGTAGGGGAAAAAAAAAAAAAAAAAAAAAGGCAGGAGCGTGGAGAAATTTAAAAATGGAAATTCTGCTGTCCCCAAAAGCTTCCTCATTTATTTATAGGGGTGTTTTACACCGAAATACTGCCTGCCAACCTATTCGCCTCCGAAGGACGTAAATCCCAGCCGCGTAGGAGCAGGGATTGACATTTTACTTGAAAGAGTCGCAGACCCGCGGGACGCGATCTGCCCCACGCGTGGGCGCTTATCTCGGCTGGCACCCAAGGGCACCAAATTCAGGACCGCAGAGCTCCAGCGTGGGGCTGCTTCATTGTGCCAAAGCCGCCGTGTTGTCAGAGCCTGGAAAACCTGGAACTACAAAGAGCCGCTGATAACCAGGCGATTTCCCAACTTGTCGTGTGAAGGAATTCGGCTCGGGGAACGAATCAAAGAAAAACCCACCAGAAATAATAGATGAGCTCGTGCCAAACCACCGTTGGTGTTAGGTGCGAGCGGTGAACGTGGTCGTGTCCAGATCGATTTTCTACGGGCTCCGTATCTCAGGAGCTGTTGCACGATTAAATGTTATTTTTGGCCATGTTTCTGCCCGGAGCGTTGTGCACCAAAGGCTTTCGAGGGGGAAATTTGCGGAGGGAGGAGAAGGATAAAAAGCGAGGCTCGGAGCGATAAAAAAAAAAAAAAAAAAAGATGGGTCAGAGTGATAAAAAAATTCGTCATAGAGGGGAAATTGGACTTTGGGCAGAGATGATGCGTAGCATTGAGGATCAAGGTTTTTATTTTTGGCGGAGAGATTTGGAGATCTTGTTACTGGTGTTGGCGGGGCTGTAATCCCTGCAGCTCGCGCTCTCAGGGAAAAAAAATGGAGAAAAAGGAAAAAAAAAAAAAAAACAACAACCAACAACAGTTGTGATTTTCAGTGTTAGTGCTTGAGGTCAGGGCTAACAGAAAAAGGCCTTTCCCTTCAGATTTGCGTTCGCCGGGAGAGAAAGTGTGGGCTCGGCTTTGGGTGGAAAAGCGAGGAAATCGGGGCAGGGCGCCCCAAAGTGTTTTACAGCAGCGCGGTGACCTCCAGCCGGGGGTGCAAGGGGAAATCGGGGGGGTGGGAGCAGGGGAAAGGAGGCGAGAAGCAGCCCCGTCTCCCTCCCCCTCCTCCCCAGACACAAACACAATAAAAGGCAGAAGTCCCCGAAATTGCGGGTGTCTGGACGCAGTCTGCAGAGGACACGCTGCTCCCGCTGCCTTTGTCGCATGGGGACACACCTTGCTGTAAAAGGCTTTGTCCCCAGACTAAAGACCCAAGACTTCAATGGGGGGCGGGGAGGAAACCCAGAAAAAAAAAAAAAAAAAAAAAAGAAAAAAAAAAAAAAGGAGGGGGAGAGAGCAATGCGGAAAAAAAAAAAAAAAAAAAAAAAAAAGGAGAGAGAGAGAGAAAAAAAAAGCACACACAAAAAAACACATAACCCCCCCAGATTCGTCCTCCAACCAAAGTCCTCGCCCCGGAGCTGGGGATGAGGGGGCACGGGGCTATTGTCCCACAGGTATTGCCCCCACTTTGTCCCCCCTTCCCCCCCCCCCCCCCCCGGGAGTGTTTAAATTTCTGCACGTTTTTGTTTACTTGTTTTGTATACTGCCACCAAGTGACAGAAACTTGCAATCCAGCAATTTTGCAATTTGGTGCCATTTTTTTTTTTTTTTTTTTTTTTCCTCCCCCCTCTTTCCGTTTGTGTAAAAGGGGGGGGGAGAGAGACACAACACCGGGGGTGGGCGACAGAGGATCAGACGGGGAGGGGAGAGGAAAAATAACTCTGCTCTGCTGGGAGAGGGTGCAAACGCCTGCAAAACGTTATCCCGCCATAAAACCCCACTTTGCAAAGAAGTTTTAGTCCCTTTAACATTGAGGCGTGTGTCCCCCCCCCCCGGCCCCCTCCTCGCTCGTCCATAAACCCTCGCCTGAGCTGAACCAAACTTTCTAAAGTTTCTCAAAACCATTCGAAACTCCTCGGTTGCACTTTCTGCTAATTCGAGAGTTTTTTTCTTGTTCTTTCCTTTTTTTTTTTTTTTTTAAGGTCTTAAGCGCCTTTCGTTCCGTGTTACCGTGTTTTAAATCATTCCAATGTACATGAACTCATAAAAATAGATAAGGCATGTCAACTCGGGAACGGTATTTTCCCCCTGAAAATATGAGTGTATTTAAGCAAATCCTGAAATATTAAATTGTTGCTCGATTAAAGACGATGTAAATGTATAAATTCGCCAAAGTGCTCAAGAGGTTGTCTCCAAATATATAGTTTAATTCTGCCTAAGTGATCGCCTCTAAAAAAAAACATCATTAAGGCAACTATTATTGTTTCCTGAATTATTATTTTTTTTTCTTTGCGACCTATGATTAAATTTCTGCCTTCATATCTGCAAAGAATAAAGTGTAAAACTGCCTATAGTTAATGACAACAATTTTTCACTGTTGAGTTATCCTTGCGGAACGTAATAACATCGTACTCCTTTTTATTTTTAATCTGTATACCGAGCATAAGCAATCGCTTTGGTACATGTATGTACGTATGTTTACATGTAGGTGCACACACAAATGCAGCAAAACAGCGTTTTTGGGGGATTTTACGCCACCAAGTATTGTCCGTGACGAGCGTGACGTCACGAGTGCCACTGTCCTTTTCAGTTTTGCCATTTTAATTTTTCCAGCGGGATTTTAGGGAATGTTTCCAGTCCGTCGCGAAAAGCAACCCCCAAAGGAAACCAAAAACAACAACAAAAAAAAATCAGATTTTTTCCCCGCTGCAACGCCCCGCTCGGGACACTGCTACCTGCGGGCACGCCGTGACGCCATCCCAACCCTCCGCCCGGCAAAATTGGGGCAAAAAAAAAGACATTTCCATGCATGAGGCCGAAGGAAAAAAAAAAATCCACCCACTCGCCCGCACTTTTAGCGGAGGAGCCAGCAGGAATGTTTCGCAGCCGCCAGCCACTTCCCTGTAAACAATGCACCACTCAGCGATTTCACATCTCCTAAAATATTGGGGCTTTCTCGCTTTTTTTGGCTCCCCTTCCTAGCTCTGGAGATGCTTCTTGAGCTTTTGGCGTGGAGCTGCAGCGCCCGGGGTTTTTGCACCCGCGTTTGCGGGAGCCCCCGGCCGGGCTCGGTTTCGGTGCTGCCTCCTTTGGATGGGCCGGGGGGTCGCCAATGGATCTGGGGAAAGGAGAAGAAAAATGAAATAAATCAATCCCGCAGATTAGACAGAATATTTCATAAAGAAAAGCCTCCGCTACCCGTCGCAATATCGACGCGGAGAAAATATAAATAAACGCTTAAAAGTGTCAGAAAGTGCTTTCAAAGCTCGGCAGAAAGAGGGAATAAATTTCAGAAGTAGGAACACATTAATTTCTCTTCCCCACACACCTCCCAGCTTCCTGTTTAGGAGACATGTGTTTTGACAATTTCCAGAATTCTGCCTTTTTTTTTCTTTCTTTTTTTCTTTTTTCTTTTCTTTTCTTTTTTTTTTTTTTTTTTTTTTTTTTTTTCACCCCATTCCTTTCCCTGGAAATGTGTGCAGAGAATGAGGGCTTTTGCAGGCGAGGAGAAAAGCCCGGCTCCAGGGTATTTCCCCACTATTATTTTTATTATCATTGTTATTATATATATATCTATATATATAGAGAGAGATTTTTTTCCGCATTGCAACTTGGAGTCGCCCTGAACTTTGCAGGTCGCTCGAAGGGCACACTTTCCTAACCCAACTCTGAGAATAAAACCAGGACAACAACAACACGTTTAAGGCCATTTCCCACCGCCACGCAGCAAAAAATCAATAGGAAAAGGCGAAGGCAAAGAATTGCCTCGCCTGGGAACCCCATCCGCGGGGCGGTGAATGCTCCCTTCATTATCTACCTAGGGCGAAATTGGATGTTGCGGAGCTTTGCATTAAAAAAATCGCGGAAACGGCGCTTATTTCTTTTTCTTTATTATTTTTTTCATTTTATTTATTTATTTATTTATTTAAAACCCCATCTTCTTGGAAAGATATGGGTGGCGGTAGGGGAAAATGGGTGTTTTCGCTAATTATGGCTCTGTGCATCTTTGTGCAGGAGATGCCTTTTAATTGGCAAATAAACCTCCCAAATAGGCCACCCTCTTCAGATCGCGCTGTCTGCAGCGCCGGAGTAAAGTTTAAACAGTCTATCAAGCTCTGAATGGAAGTATTCAGGGGAAGGAGAGATTTCATCTTCTTCTCCTTCTCTCTCTCTCTCTCTTTTTTTTTTTTTTTTAATCAAGAGCTGCCCAGACTCTGACTCTGAGGTTGTAATTACAGAGAGCAGAGAATAGACACGGCTCCAAAACAATGCGAGCCATTTCAGGCTGGGGGAGAGGTAGCCCGTGGCGAATATGCTCCACATAAACCTCCGGGAGTTTGTTGTTGTTATCGTGGTGCCCTTTTTATTTTGTTATTTTTTTTTTTTTTTTTTAGGTGTTATTTACAGCAAAAGCAATATTTGACTAGGAAAGCCCTGTTGTAAAGAGCAGGAATAAATTCCCAGCGAAAGACCCAAATAAATAATTAGGACTCACGTGTGCCATAAATGTCAAGTTAAAAAAAAAAGGGGGGGGGGAGCAAAGGAAAGGGGGGGAAGGATGAGATAACATATACAAGGTGAAATCAGTTTAAATAAAAAGGCTTTTAATGGCATCACTTGTATTTACCTCTAAGAGCTTCAAGTATTTAATCAGATGTGAGCACGCAGCTTTATGGCCAGATGTCAGTGGCGTGTACGCGCGTGTGCGCCTTGCACACTCAGGGCTGTGGGCACATCTAGGAGGGGGCATCGCCCCTCAGCTGCACAGGGGTGCCCCCCCCCCCGCCCGCCCGCATCCCAAAAAGAGGCGTTTTGCAAACACTTGGCATAACACCCCCACCACCACCATACTTGTACCATTGGGATTATTTTTTTTACTCCGGAGAGGGGGGGGGCACGTTGGGGCTCGGTGTCCCCGGTGTGTCCCGGTTCCCGGGCATGGCATGGCCGCGGGGGGGGGCCCGGCTGCTCCCCGGGCCGGGCTCGGACCCAAGTGGTCAACGTGGCTGGAACAAAACAGCAAATCCCACCCAGCCCCTCTTCAAACAAACAACCCGCGGCTCGCAGGGCTGCGCAGAATGCGAGCCTGACAGTAGCGGTTTATTAAGGCTGTAGGCTGTTTAAGGAGGGAGGGGGGGACACCGATTTGGATTTGTTTCCTTTCAGTAATTACTGAGGGATAGAAAACACATGTGTTGGGCTTGCATTTTTTTGAAGCCTTTTTCTAAATCAGTTCATCAATTCGCTAATTATAGCTGGGAGGGGGGAGGAAATCTCCCGACACATATTTTTTCTTTCTCCCCCCCCCCCTTTCCCTCTCCTCTCCCTCTCTCCCTCTCTGTGTGAACATCAGAGTGGGGAGAAGGGGGAAAAAAAGGGGGGAATATGGCTTATGAGTGGTGAATGTTATTTCAGATTTCTATGGGCGCTTTTCTTTTCTGGGAACAAAGAGCAACTCCTATTAAAGAGCTACTCGAAGACTTGTACATATTTCTACTGCTGTGTAGCACTTTTAATAAAACATCTGTTCTTGCTTCTGCTGATGAGTTTACATAATTGTTTGCAGACCAATTTAACCAGAAAGCGCCCCACATATTCCCTGTACATGTTTTCATGGGGGAAAAAATAAATACCTTTTTGGTAGTGACATATCTTGATGAAATACTTTCGAGAAATCCCCAAACTGCTAGAAAATATCAATGGGAAAAAAATATCCAGTGCATTCAAAACGTGAGACTGAGGAATTGCAGTGAGCAAAACATACTTTAATGATGCCTCATTTGTATTTGCAGGAGCTTTTTGGGGTGGCTGTGCTTTTTTTTTTTTTTTTTTTTTCTTCCTACCCTCTCCTCTCTGTGTCTCTCTTTCCTACCCAGAAACCTGATTTTTAACGTGGGGAGAGGATTCTATTTTAAGTTTCTTTACGGCAGCTGGTTTCTGTTCACTATAAATCGACCAGACTTTTAAGACTTGCCCTCTGTTTAGAGAAGTAATAAAACACTTAACTTTCTCGACTCCTAGTCACACGGTTATCACACAGGTCTCGGATACAACAGCCCCCGAGCACCTATACAAAAAAAAAATAATAATAAAAAAAATGTGTGTGGGGGGAGCAAAAGCAAAAAGCAAATAAAATAATAATAATGATTAAAAAAATAGCCCAGAGGGTGTCCTTCCAGCACCAGACTTTCCTCCAAACTTTGGTAAGGTTGGCGTCATTATAAATGCCCTTCCATAGGTGAAACTCCCCACGTGAATCTGCCCTAGCAAAGGTCCAACCCATAGAGCTGGAGCTACTTTTAATTTACTCGCCAAATTGCATTGGGCTGTAAGCAATACATAAGGTAAGACAACACGCCAATAACTGCAAAGCCCTCATTCATCCATCTATCCGGCCAGTCCATTTGTTGGACCCTGCAACAATTTAATATCTGGAAGCAGCTTTCAGGGTTAGCGTTGGTTTCCAAAGTAACCATGCCCTGAAAGGACTGGGTTCAGAGATGTGCCCATGGCTAACAATATTTGCAGCACAGCCCTGGCTCTCCAGATATGTCCAGCTGAGAGTGCCTCTGGCTTGGGGGGGGGGGGTTAACATGTCAGCAGAAGGCGGAAAAAACCCTCTGTAATTGCATTTCTTTGCTACTTTCTCTATTTTCTCCAGTTTGTTGGATTCCATAAATTCCCGGGTAGGCTCTGCCAGAGGGCTGGGGGAAAGGGGAAAGGAAGAGGAGGGGAACGAAAGCAAACTGAAGTTCTCTTTTTTGGGGAAAACGCCTGTAAATCTTCCCCATGTCCATGAGTCCTATATCTGTACTGGGCTGGCTACAAGTTGGGCAGCCTAAGGTAAAGTCAGGCTGCGCTCCCTAACAAGGTACATGTGCTAAATAACATGGTGCATACTTGCAGCTATCTCCTTCTTTTGGTTAGAAACTTTATTTTTTCCCCTAGTGACACTCAGGGGAAGCCTTAACGTTATAGAAGATGAATACACGAGCTTTTTTTTTTCAGTTGTAGTCTCGTTTATGGTTTTATTGCTACCATTGATTACTTTGCTTTGTTACACAGAGGAAAAAGAGCATAAAATCCGTTGGCATCCGGGTTCCTGTTATAGCTGGGGAAAAAATATACAGCCCCCCCCAACCCTTCTTTGTCAGCTAAAATCTTTTAGAGATACATCGCTAAAAGGAATTAAGTCCATTGACTGAGAGCAGGACAAACAAATGCTCTCAGTTTCGAATTTGAGTGTGCACCTAGAAACCCTCCTCTCAGCAGCCCCACGCACCCTTACATTTAAAATAAAAATGTGGACACGAAGGAGGTTAAAAAAAAAAAAAAAAAAGAGGAGGCCAGGGTTTCCCCGCCATAATTGAATTTTTAAATAGGAAGCCACCAGAATGATAAAGATACCTCGCAATATTTACAGATCAGCAGGTATGTTTTACATTTAAGGGGCAATTTATGGCTCTAGATTGAAATTAAAATTAGATTAGCTGTCTTCATTTCAATTAGTTCTAGGTGCAATCTACCCAGAGAAGATGTAATATAATCCCCTCTTTCATCTAACTAAATATTTGCAATAGAAGTTTCCCAATCAGTTGTAAATATCTGAAACTATAAATTTCTGCAAACATAAACACGAGGTTGCGTCCCCAGCCCAGGCTCCCAATTGCTCTCAATTACGGATAGAAGTGCTCTTTTTTGTTGTTGTTGTTGTTGTAGTTGCTGTTGAAAATGTAAATATCCTCTAGCATTGCCACACGTTGAAAATTAGCAGGGAAACGTGCAGGAGAGGAATGTCAAACTGCACTAGAGGAGAAACCTAACTTCCAGACTAACCTGAGTTCGCAATGTTGTGTGTTTCTTGTCTGTCTTTTCTTTTTTTCCCCCTCCCAAAGACATACTTTAGGAATGCTCTGAAACACGTTATCAATTCAGAAGTCGCCATGTTTTCCCCCTCTCTTTATGTAATATTTTCTCATCAGGAACACAACCATTTGATTCCATAATATTGACCAATGCTACATGAGAACAAGACAAAAAAAATCGGGATAATTTATGGCTTAATATTCTGTGGACATCTGAGATTTATTACTGTGAATTCTGAGCTATTTTATTACAAGATATTAAGCAAACATTTCTTAAAAAAAAAAAAATCAAAAAGAATGGAAAAAAAAAAAAAAACACAACACACGGTGCCTCCAAACCCCAGTGTCCATGGGGCAGAAAAAGGGGGGTGTGGGGGGAGAAAAGTTGAGGCTGGGTTGGGAAATTTGCGCCAGATCCCACTTGGCCGCAGCTGCCTCCGGGGCAGGACCCAGCGATGGCTCCGGGAGCGCCGCCACCCCTCGCCCCCCCCCGGGCTCCCCGGGGCTGCTTGGGGGGTTTTGGGGGTGCAGGACTTACTTTCAATGCACACTTAGTTTCAACTAGGGAATCAACAGAAGCAAAAGCAATTTTTCCCTTTTTGACACCCGCCTCCCCATTGGCTCCCCCCGGGTCAGCTGACTTTGTCATTTTGTCTGTCCTGGAGCAGAGCCTTCCCTATAACAATCTAGTTCAGACTACAAACTGGAGACAGAAATAAATATTAAAGAAATCACACAGCCAGGTATAGAGGACGATATGAATTCCTATTTTACAAACCCATCTTTATCCTGCCATCTAACCAGTGGCCAAGAGGTGCTTCCCAACGTAGCCCTCAATTCAACTGCCTATGACCCTGTCAGGCATTTTTCTACTTATGGAGCAGCCGTTGCTCAAAACCGGATTTATTCTTCTCCTTTTTATTCACCGCAAGATAATGTTGTGTTTAGCTCCAGCCGAGGACCTTATGACTATGGATCTAATGCTTTTTACCAAGAAAAAGACATGCTTTCTAGCTGCAGGCAAAATTCTATGGGACATAATACACAGACATCAATCGCACAGGATTTTACCAGTGACCAAAACAGGAACACTTCGCAAGAACAAAAAACTAGCATTCAAATATACCCATGGATGCAGCGTATGAACTCCCACAGTGGTAAGTTTTACAGCTCGGAGATATAAATTAAATAAACTGAACCATCTTTACGACCTTCTCCCTAGCAGAACAGGCTGAGCGACTTTTTATGGCCCCATAAAAACAATAATATAGCTCCTTCACAGTTGCAGCTACAGGCCTTTTATTTGTTAAGTTGTTGCAAGCAAATATGGCTTGTTATGCTCTTTCTAATTAAAAGACTTCGAGAGTGTAAAATATCTATAATAAAGTGCAGCGAGCTCTGCTCGGGAGTTAAGCACAAAATATTACTGGGGTAAAATAAGTTTTAATGATGGGGACGGAAAGTGCGGTTGTGCTCCCCGCAGGACGAGGGGCACTTTGCCCCCCCCCCCCCCACGCCCCCCCAAGCAACCCCAAATTGGCTGGAAAAGGAGAGAAATGGTGGAGGGAGGGGGGGGGGTGTAAAAATGAATAATGAATAGTAAAAAAAAAAAAAAAGAGAGAGAGAGAGAAAAATAAATAAATAAAGGGGAATTAAATAAAGGGAAATAAATAGAAAGGGGGAAATGATTGAAAGGGGAAATAAATTAAAAGGGGAAATAAGTGGAAAGGGAAATGTAAGAAAGGAAATAAGTAAAAAGGGAAAATTAGTAAAAAGCAAAAAAAGTATAAAAATAAGAAGTAGAAAGGAGAAGAAGTAAAAGAAATATAAGCAAGGAAATATAAGTAAAAAAGAAAAATAAGTAAAAAATTACAAAATAAGTAAAAACTGAAAACATAAGTGAAAAAGGAAAACATAAGTGAAAAGGGATAAATAAGTGAAAAGGGATAAATGAGTGAAAAGGGAAAAAATAAGTGAAGAGGTAAAAAATAAGTGAAGAGGGAAAGATAAGTGAAAAGGGAAAGATGAGTGACAAGGGAATGATAAGTGAAAAAGGAAAAAGTGAAAAGGGAAAAAAAATAAAAAATAAATAAAAAATAAAGGAAAAAACCCACAAATACAAGAGATTTTAAAAAAAAGGAAAAAAAAAAAAAAAAAAAAAGGGCAGCATCCCGAGGGAAAACGTGCCAAGGGGGGATGAAAAAGGAGGAAAATGGGGGGGTGCCGGGGAGGGGGCGGCGGGGGGGGGGGCGTGGGGCGGCGCGGGGCTGCGCGGGGGCGGAGGGGCGCGGGCGCTCGCCCCCCGCGCTCACGATTTTTAGTCTGTTTTGTCTCGGCTCCCCTAGGAGTGGGCTACGGGGCCGACCGCCGGCGGGGCCGCCAGATTTATTCCCGTTACCAGACGCTGGAGCTGGAGAAGGAATTTCACTTCAACCGCTACCTGACGCGGCGGCGGCGCATCGAGATCGCCAACGCGCTCTGCCTGACGGAGCGGCAGATCAAAATCTGGTTCCAGAACCGGCGGATGAAGTGGAAAAAGGAGAGCAACTTGAGCTCGACCCTCTCCGGGGCGGGCGGTGGGGCAGCCGCAGCCGCCGCCGATAGCTTGGCCAAGGAGGAGAAGCGAGAAGAGACAGAGGAGGAGAAGCAGAAGGAGTGAAAAGGGACGCCCCCCCCCCCCCCCAGCCCCCCCCCTTCGACTCCCCCCCACCCCCCAAAAAAATAATAATACCCCCCCCCCCTATTTATCACTGGCACAATGTTTGGCTACGGTTAAAAAAAAAAAAAAAAAAAAAAAAGGAAAAAAAAAGAATAATTATTCTTATAAAGGAAGAATAATGGGGGGAATTATTAAAAAAAAAAAAGGCTAATGTGGAAATGTGGAACCCCCCCAGCGCTCCCCACACACTTCACAACTCCCCGCTCTCTTCAGTGCCCCCCCTTCCCCCCGCACACACATCGCCTATTTATCTCACTCGGAATAAGACTGTTTCCAACCGCACACTTATCCTCCCCCCCAACCTTCAGGCCCCCCCCTCCTCCACCTTCTGTCCCCCCCCCCCCCCAAATTGGGCTTGCGAGAGGCACGGCCCTGGAGACGGCCTCAGCCCCCCCCCCCCCCCGCTTCCCCTTCCGCCAGCCACACGAGTTTCTCCTCCCATGGTGAAAAATCTGAATCCCTGCGAAAGCTCCTTCCACGTAAATATAGCATTTCCGAGAGTACCCTACTTGTATTTAAGCAGATACCTGGGCTCATCACTGCATACAACAAACTGTGACAGTTTCTGTGTGAATATTTTTAACTGTGTTTGTGGTACCTGTATTTATATTTATGTTTAGCACTGTAATGTTCCACGGTATAAAGTGAATGGAGTTCTATAGCAGTAGAAGAGAAAAGAAAAAAAAAATCTTGTGTTACACCCTCTCATGTATAAAGGTCATGTCCAGAGGACTATGTTGAGTATTTAATAAAAACTGAATATTATTTTTAAAGTTTATAGAATGGCCTCTGAGCTTCAGTTGAAACCTTTCATGTTGATAACAGCCTGTTAGAAAGTTCACTTATCTTCTGTGTGTTGTTCCTGAAAATCAGCTCCCTCTCCCCTTTTTCTCCCTCCTTCATACCTCTCTCATTCAAGAGTATTCCAAAAAAAAAAGGGGGAAAAATACATTTTGCTTTGTCTCCTTGAATTAGTCTTGTTACTGTATTGTTCGGTGGCATCAGGAATCTATGCCATACCTCTCGCTTCATGATTAAAATGGATTTCCAAAGTTCAAAACAGTATATATTTCTTATTGCAACCTCCTCAGTCAAATACCAGCTCCAAGGTTTTGATTCTTTTTATTATCATTGTTATTATTTTCATTTAATTCGACCTCTCCAAAGCTGAGAATCTGCCAGCTCTGCGGAAGGATCCACTTCCCCTCAGCCCTATCTCGACCCAATAAACCTTTCCAGGGAGGGGGGAGTCACTTTTATCCAGAAACTCATCCTTGGGAGAGCGGAAATTGTCGATATAACGCTATGAAACAAACCCTTCTGATGGGAGTGCTGTGGATTGCAGGCTCGGATAATGTATTACGAAGGCTGGATAAGAAACTGCATTTTCTCTCCTCTTTGTCAGTGCTCTCCTATTTGCTCGGCTGTTCACTAGGTAGCACTCAGCCAGGGCTAACACTGCCCTGGAAGCTGCTTAGTCCCCTTCAAGTTTTTTATGAAACAACCAGGATTCGGTGTTAAGTGACCATTACCAGGAAAAAAAATAAATAAAAGGGAGAAGAAGGAAAAAAGAAAAAAAAAATAAAAAAAAGGAAAAAAAAAAGCCCGGGGAGGATTTTTCAGCCCATCCTTTGCTCGTCTCCAGCCTGGAATGTGCAGGCGATTTTTGAAAGGCGCAGGAAAGACGAAAAAAATCTGTCTTAAAACGAAACAAAACAAGCAAACACCACCACCAACCACAAGCCAAGAGCGTTTTGCAAGAGGGTAGCGACCTGGACAGGGAGCAGGAGGCTCCCTGGGTGTAAACCATTTTGAATTTCAAAAAAAAAAAAAAAAAAAAAAAAAAAAGGACAAAACCATACGTATATCCACCACCACACATATATAATTCAGCGTCTACAGAGAGAAGGAAGGCAATACGCAACACCCAGCGCATTGAAGGCATTATCTAGGTATTGGATGGATACCGAATATAAAGAAATGTGCTCAGGTCTGTAATGCGGAGCCCGGAGCCGCAGCAGGCTGGGGGGCTCGGTGCTGCTCGTCTCCCACCGCACACACACCCTGCTCCAGTGCAGAAGGGAGGGCTGGAAAGTCAGATTTGGAGGCATTTATTTCCCTCTCAGTGCCCTTTGAAGAGAGGGCTGGTTTCTCAGCGAGCAGCAGGCAAGATCCAGGCTTCTGCCAGCAATAAATTGCAGGGGGAAAGGTAACAGGAATGTAAACTTTGGCGCATTGGAGGAGCTACATGCGAGGAGCAGCCCGTGCATAGCGCTAAGGAGCTTCCCCGACCGCCACCACTCCCTAAATCTGAAAAGAAAAAAAAAAAAAAAAAAAAAAGCAACGGGGAAAGTGCTTCCTTCCACCCAGCCAGCAAAAAAAAAAATACGCCAAGATTTATTACGCGGAGCCAACGCGCTGCTGCGAGCTCGCACCCACTCAAAACCGAGCCTTTCCCACGAGATGCGATTTGGGGATGCGCGCAAGGCGGAGGAAATAATAATAGTAATAATTAAAAAAAAAAAAAAAGAAAGAAAAAAATAAAAACGTGGGAACGGAGGGATGGGGGGGGGGGGCGCGGAGCTGCGCGGGGGGGTGCGGAGCGGCGGTGCGGTGCCGGGGCAGGGCGCTAGGTGCCGCTGCCGCCTCGCCGTCCCGCGGCGCGCTCCCCCGCGCACCCCCCGCGCACCCCCGCGCCTTCCGCGGCGCTTCGCGGGCGCCCATCAATAACCCGCCCGGGGTCATCAAGGCAAATTGATGACTGGCCGGCTCCTTCACGTGACGCCACTTAAATATCCCATATTTGGGCAGAGCATATAGGGGGAAAAGAAAGAAGAATCCCCACCTATAAATTCTGCACTTTAGGAGGAACAAAACGGCCCCCCCCCCTCCTACCCCCCCACCCCTGAACTTCAAAGGGCCACAAATCACCCCAATCAAAGCGGTTGCACAAAAAAAAAAAAGAAAAAGAAAAAAAAAAAAAAGGAAAAAAATCCCCCCCCTCCCCAAATTTTTCCCCCCCGTTTTTTTTTTTTCCCCTCCTCCGCCATGAGTTCTTACGTCGCCAATTCGTTTTATAAGCAAAGTCCCAATGTTCCTGCCTATGCCATGCAAAGTTATGGAAATTATGGAAGTGTGCCTGAGGTTCAGTCATCCAGGTACTGCTACAGTGGCTTGGATCTAAGCATCACATTCCCCTCCTCTGGGGCTGCCAACTCTCTGAGCGGCTTGGACATGTCTGCAGCCCCCCGAGCTAACCCCGAGCGACCTTCCTGCACGGTCATGGGTTCTTCAGGGCATCCTTTAGCCAGAGACGACCAGGCACCTCTAAACCCCGGAATTTACAGTCAGAAGACTGCTAACACGGCGCTGGAGGAGAGATCTAAGAGCTCTGGTGAAATCAAAGCTGAGCCCGTGCAAACAGCACAACAAGGAGGACCACAACTGCAGCAGCAACAACCTCCACAAATTTACCCGTGGATGACCAAACTACACATGAGCCATGGTAAAACTTTCACTTCTTGATTTTGTTTCACAGGATTTGCCTTGGTTTTATAGGCCATACGGGGCAAATAATAAAAAACCTGAGGTCGTAAATTTTACGACTAAGGCATCAATTGCTCGTAAAACTGTCCACTAAAAGGCTTAGAGGCTATATACGCCCAAATTTATGACAGCATAATTGGATCATAGAAACAAAACGTGTATAAAAGGCAATATTCCATTTTTTTGGGAAGGGGGGGTTAAAAATAACTTGAAATACACATGTTCTTTTAGGGTGAGCTTTAAAAAAAGACACCAGAAGCGAAGGTGGAGGGAGGGAAGCGTGGGCAGAATTTTCCCCTCCACCTTCCCAGGTCTGAGGAAAAGAAAGGCGAGAGCCCCAAGAAAAGATATTTCCCTCCTTTGTACACTTCCTTATTGTCTGAGAGGAAACAGGTTCACTTCTGGCTAATCTACATGCGTTTGATCTGTGCCTTGGAAGGAAGGGGGGGACTTGGGGCTGAAGGTGTTGGGGAATGAAGGATTTCAGGCTCCTGCACTCCCAGCCTCCCTGCGTGACCAAAGCCCAAGTGCCCGAAGTGCCCCAGCAAACTTCTCTGTATCCCGCTGTTGTACCCCGATTTTATCCTTAACAAATAAAAAATAAAATAAAATAAAATAAAAAAATACAAAAATAAATCTCTCCAGATCGGTTTGGCTTTTCATGTGGTGTCTTGCGTTTTCCAGAAACGGATGGCAAACGGTCCCGGACCAGCTACACCCGCTACCAAACTCTGGAACTGGAGAAAGAATTTCATTTTAACAGATACCTCACCCGGCGGAGGCGCATTGAGATAGCCAACAACCTGTGCTTGAACGAGAGACAGATCAAAATATGGTTTCAAAACCGGAGGATGAAGTGGAAGAAAGATTCCAAGTTGAAAAGCAAAGAGGCTCTTTAGGTGGGCTCGCAGGAGATGGGGGTCCAGCTCTTTCCACGAGTTCTGGTGTAAGCTACCTTGAGGAAACTTTTATTTCGGGGTGGGGAGGGAGGGAGATGCTGAATGGACTCTGGTCCGTACCCTCACAAATCCGTCAGACAAAGGAGATCTCTTGTTAGTATGCAAAAACCCGCTGTTAGCTTCATGCAAAATTTAGTGTATCGCTCTTTAGGTTGTTACTAAGTGTCCTAACCTGTGCGCTCTTTGGGGAAAAAAATCACCGTGAGGTTGCTCGAAAAAAAAAAAAAAAAAAAAAAAAAGAAAAAGAAAAAAAAAAAAGGCTAAAAAATATATAAATCCGCAGGGTGGCTGGGTCGTGATCCGTCAGCTCTAAAAATTGCAATATTCATAGGAAAAAAAATAAAAATAGAAAAAAAAAATCAGAGAGCTGGCGAAGGAGGAAAAGAACAAAAAACCCAGAGCCAAACGCCAAGCCTGAAGTCCCAGCCTCCTCTTTGCCCTCTGCTCGCCCTTCTGGGGAAAGGAAATGGCTGGTGTGTGTTTGGGGAGCGGGGGGGGTGAGCCCCCATCTGCCTGCCGGGATGCTCGGGCAGGACCCCCCCGCTCTGCTCCCTGAAGTCGGAAGGAAAATGTTGACCCTGGCTGCGGCTCGGCAAAGCCTCACCGCTGCCTCCCTGCACTTGTCCTCAGCCCCCCGCAAAGCCTCGCAGAGGGGCCGGGGGGGGTCCCCGGGGGGGCTTTTCGTGGCACTCGGATGGCGTTATTTTATTATTATTTGCATATAAAAGAAATGAATAGACCGGGAGACACCGGCTTGCGCGGACCCTCCGAAATCTCCGGGCAGGAGAGTGCAGCATGGGAGGTGGGGGAGGGAGAAATAGCCTCTGGACTTAATATTATTGTGTATTTATTTGTTGCGTAATTAATGTAGATTTGCTAAATGCTAAGATATATATTAAAAGGCCAAGGCGAACCCAGATTTGTACATCTTTGTCTAAATTCAGTCCATTGCAGTAACTTTTTTTTTTTTTTTTTTCTCTTTAATTCCGCAATAATGTACTCGGTATATTTATTGGGTGCCGCTTCGTGTGCGAGAGGACCATGAAACTTATATTTTGTCATATGGAATAAACAGTAAATAACCCAAAAAGTTGGCGTGCCGGGCAGATGCCTTTCTGTGCTCCTTCCCCGTCTCGGAGCAGCTTTCTGCTCCTTCTGCTACTTTGGCAAAGTATTGATTCTTTATATTGCTTTTTTTTTTTTTTCTTTCTATTTTTTAAAAGCAGTTTTCGGGAGAGCAGAGGGTGGAGGGGTGCTTTAGCGCAGAATGTCCTTCTCCCCCTCCCCGGAAAAGGTACGTGCTGCTCTTCCTATTTCCCAGAGCTGTATTGGGAAGGGAGGGGGAAAAATGACTTTTTTTTTTAGTGATTAGCTCCTGGCTGGGCCTTTATGGACGCGCCCGGTGAGCTGCTCGGGCTAGGTTTTTTATTATTTTTTTTTTCTCTCGGGCTTTTCCTTCCAGGCTGGTGTTCTCGGCTGGCAGATGGCATTTTAATAGGAATATCGGTTTAAAATTACCCTGTGTCTTTCTCTCCCCCACCCCTTTCCCCCTTCCTCCCTCTTCTTCTCTCCCCAAATGTGTAGTCGGGGGGAAAGGATTTTGCCCAAAGTCTCGCAGCCGGTGCCTCTCTCCGCAGGTTGGGCAGCACCTGGACTCGCCAAGGATGTCCCAGTGCCTAACTGGAGGTGACTGGGATGGGCTTGGGGGGCGGTCTGGCGGGTAGGGGGGCTCCAGGCCCTGTTGTGTCCGTCCCCCCCCAGCCTGGAGAGAGGCTTTGCTTTCAGGGATGCTCTGGGGAAAGGGGGAGCTACACCCACCCAGAGCCCCTCTGCTGGGCCCAGGGCTGATGGAGGTGCTGGGGTCAGGGCTGGGGGCTGCTCCCCTCCTCGCTTCCCTGCTGCTCTGTTCCCAAACACCTTTTCCTTGGCTTTTTAAAATATTTGTTGGTGTATTTGCTCTCTTCTAACGCGGAGGGCCTAATGCGGAACACATGGGCTCTGCTCCCGGGGTGGAAACACGCGTTGCAGCGGGCGTGCGCATCCATCCCGGAGGCTCACACTTGGCTCCATATGGACTTCTCCAACCCTACAGCCATATGGCATAGGCGCGGGGCTGCGAAAATTGTTTGTGTAGGGTCTCCCCGTGCCTCTCCACGTGCTCGCCGCCCGCGGGCGCGTACGGCGGGCGCACAAACCCTATAGAGCCGCTCGTGCACCGCGGCGAGGTGCGCGCACACGTCTATACGTCTGCGGGAATATTTGCATAGAGCTGCACCTATATTTCGCAGGCACATGCCTCCGTGCACCCAGACACACACACACACACACTCAGGGTCACTCCTCCCGTGTCTTCCGAGCTCTTTACAGGAGAAACAAATGCTTGGAGAAGCCAATAAGCTCCATAAAACTTTATAGGATTTCCTTTACACAGCGGAAACAATGGAACAATTTCCTGAACCTGCAAACAAAAGTTTCTTCCAGCAGCAGCTCCGGCTGCCTTTACGGGTACAATTAGCACAGCGTGCTCAAGTGGGGAATCTCTCGCTATTATACGAGGCGTCCCGAGCCTGGAGGGCTTTTCCTTTCTATCTCTCTCTCTAGTTTTTGCATTTATTTATGATTTGTGGACTTTGCGTTCTGGTTATTTGGCGAGTTGCGAGCCGCAAAGAATGCTCGCGCAAGCCCGGCGACATTTAATTTTCCTGTCATTTAACAGTCAGGCGAAAATCCCCATTTTTTGCTGTCCCAACTGTCATTTTGCCGTCCGTTTGGAGTGAAATACTGCAAAGCCAAGCAGAGCTCGCCTTGCACATTTATTTGCTGCCTGAGCCAGTTTTTGCTCACCACTGGGGCTCCCTGACTTGGGGCCTGGGGTGATTGCAGCGAGGCTGGTAGGGCTCGTAGCGATTCCAATCATTTCCTTTTAGGATTTTATTTTTTACCCATGCTGTGTAAATCTATTGACTGGTTGTTCAGGCACAAAAACCTCTTGGCGTGTACTGGTAATTGCTCATTATTCCGTTCTATTTTCTCTTAAACAATGTATTACCCTCACTCTCACCGGTATTATTGCGCCGTCTCTTGATTATTATTTGTTTTCTGATTACATTTCGTACTTTAACAGCGCCTTTTCTCTCCCTTTTTAACCGGGAAGCTGTCAAGGCGTCTTGGTTTCGTCAAGGCAAGGGTTAACCATCTCGGAGACCACTCGTGTTTTATCTGCGAGAGCAGTCGAAAATAATCATAGTAATAATAATTTAAAAAACCCAACCCTAAGACTTTAAAATTCAAACTTTCGGATTTCCACCCTGCGGAGCGGAGGCAGTTACTTATGATTAATTATTCGCTCATCCTGCCCTGGGGAGGGGGGCGAGGGGGCCCGGGGGGCTCTTTGGACCCCTCGTCCCTCTCTTCTTTAGGGGTATTTTGCTCGGGACTGGTTGATGGTTGGTGGATGTTGTTGCTGGTGCTGTCTTGAAGAGATTTGCCTTTTATTTCCCCTCTCGGCTGCTCAATCCCTTCCCAAAGACTCTGCCGAACAAGAAGGAAATAGAAAAGGACTTACCTTGCCCCGTCATCCGTGTCAACCCAGTGAGAACTTAAAATGGCCCAAAAACAACAAACAAACCAAAGTTGCATTTTTTTTATATAAATCCAGGACTTTTTTTAAAAAAGCAAAGCTCTTTTAGTTTCACCGAGAACATGAGAACATTAGCAGAAATACTCATGGCTTCTATGTGAATTTAGTAGTTTAAAACTTTTGAAGGTTATTTATGTGGATGGCCCTAAGCAAAAGCCCTGAATGGCTCTCAGGGAGCACGTGATGTCATTAAACTAAGTTTTATGGTTTGGGGGAGCTGACAAACCCACAATATATTTACATCATATATAATCTTAACTGTCCACCATCGCAGCTGCTAGAGCTGTTTAATGCTGGGACAGTGGGACAGGCGCTTAGTGCGGAGCGCGGCGGCGGCGGGGCTCCAGGCGGAGCGCGGACCCCGAGCATCCCCCGGCGACCTCCGTAAGTTTTGCCTTGCTCACACTTTTCCCCGGCTCTCCTTCCGTATTATTTATTTATTTATTATTTAATTTATTATTGTTGTTGTCGTTGCTTTGTTTTTTTTTTTTTTTTTTTTGTTGTTTGTTTTTTAATATTATTTTGTTCGTAGAATTGCAAACTAAAATTAGCCTCTCCCCCCCCGCCCTCCCCTCCTTCTTCCGTGGGAGTTGGGCAGGAATGCGAGCAGTTTTGCAAGGGGCGAGCTGCAGGCGAACATCTTATCGGGCAGGAATCTCAGCGCCTCTCCCCTCCCCAGGGCTGCTGGAGACGAGATAAGGCCAAAGAGGTCTCTATGGTACTGGTTTAGCAACCCACTCCCCCCCGCCAGCCGGCCCCCCCCGGGCACAGCCCGAAGGTGCGTGGCCCCCAGTTCCCACCCCACCCCCGTGGCGAGGAGTTTAAGCGGATTTCTTCATGTCTGCGTGGGGTTTGAAAATGTATTTTATTATTTTTTTTTTTTACTATTTTATTCTTTCTTCCCCGTGCGGTGAGAGTTGGGCTTTGCAAAGAGAGGAGGGGAAAGGAAAAAAAAAAAAAAAAGGAAATTAAAAAAAAAAATCCACCCCTGACGAAGTGCATGCGCGGAGGCGGAGGCAGGCGGGAGCGAGGCCGGTGCAGGTGAGCGGAGGCTGGGCCGCTCCCGAGGCTGCTCCGGGGGTGTCCGGGCCCCCCCTCCCCTCCGTCTACCGGGTTTGTCCCCCGTGGGGTGGCCACTCGTGGAAGGCGGCTGCAACCCCCCCCACGTCCGAGTCTGGGGAGCCCCCTGTGCTTGGAAAGCCCTGGAGGCCCTGGAATCCCCCCCCCCAAAAAGCAGAAAGAGGATGTGGGGTCCCGTCGCGGGGGTCAAACTTGCAGCAGAGCCAAGGAACTGGGGGGGTAGACCCCAGTTCCTTGGCCCCCTCGACCCCTGCTTTGGCATCACCCCTGCGTGGAGCCAGTCCCGGGGGGAGCAGTGGGGCACCCCCCCCCCCCGTTATTTTCCACGGGAGTCCTGCTGCTCTGGGTGCTGGGGGGTGATGCTCAGCTTTGTGGCCCCCCCACCCCCCGGGCCTGCACCCCTCTGCTAGGCCCCGTCCTCCTGGGTTTATCCCAGGCCTCAAGCCTGGCGTTGAGGGGGGGGGGATGCTGTTCCCGGGGGTGCCACAATTGGTGTGTTAAAGGGGAGCTTCAGGTTCCTAATGCGGGGCTTTAGGTGGGGGGGGGTGTGATTCGCCTGGATCAGTCCCCCCGCAGGCCTGGTGGCACTGGCTGGGACATGCGTGTGACACTGGGAGAGTGAGTTTGACTGGGGGAACGAGGTTTTTTTTCGGATGGGGGGCTCCGTGCCCTCCCCCCCCATAGCGGTGAGGGAGCCCCTCAGAACTTTACGCGCAGGAGATGCCCCGGGAAGTGATTTCCACCTGGGAGCAGCCACCCACGTCCACCCACTCCCTGTTACACCCCCGTGTGCATGCGCAAACGCACTCGTGCACACGTGTGTGCACGGACAGGCGTGCAAAAGGCATGCACACGCGTGCACACGCACGTGCAAGCAAGCAAATCCTGCATTAAGTGCATAAACACTTGCACAGACGTGCAAATGCACCCGCTTGCACACCCATGCCAGCACACGTGCAGGCACACGATTGCACGCTCCTACGCATGCACACAAGTGTGCACGTGCTTACAAAGCTGTGCACACCCCCTCCCCACCTCCCCCCCCGCTAAAATGCGTGCACACGCACGGGGCCTTGCACGCACACAACCCCCCCAACTCACGTGTGCAACCTCCCTGTGGGTGCAGGAGCTCTGTGGGTGCTGAGCCCCCCCTCGCAGGGACCCCCACTGAGCTGGGAGCAGGGGAGGGGGCTGCCCCCCACCCTGGGGTGCACCAGGGGGGGAGAGCAGGGTTGCAGACAATTTGGGCAGGGACAAATTTGGGGTAAGGTAGGAGAGAGAGGCAGGGGCACGGTGACAGAGTTAGGGACCCCAAAAATAATCTCCAAAGCCCCGTGGGGGGGTCAAGCCCCCCCCAAAAAAACAGAGAGCAGCCCAGCATAGGGACTTGGGCAGCCCCCTCGGCCCTGTGTTGTTGTTGTTCCGGGGGGTTTAAGCCCCTCCTCGAGGTGTTTTATGTGGGGGGTTGGGGGTGTCGCAGCCTCCCCCTCGCTGCCCCCTCCTATTTGACCCCCCAAACGCCCCCGTTTTTGGCTTCAGGGCCGGGGGCCACTCGTGGGCCAAACGGGGCCATTGCCAAGACCAAACCTGGGGGGTGCAGGGGATGTTTTGGGCGGGGGGGGCTTCTGGCGGCTTTTCGGTATTTTTTCCGACAAAATGCTATCTGAGGCACGCCGGGCTTTTTTGGGGGGTAGGCTTTTTTGGGGTTGGGTGCGAGGATGGGGCCGCGTCCAGGCAGCTCAAATCAATGCGGAGCCCCCGGCGGGTCGCTGCGTTGCGGAAATCTCCTTCATTTCCAGCGTCAGCATCGTTTTCTGTCCGACCCCCCCCGCAAAAGGGGTCTCTGCCCTCGTCTCCCCCTGTGGCTGCCCCCGGAGCGAAACATTCCCGAGGTCTGGCGAGAAACACGGGGGTGGTGCTTGAAGGCCGGGTTTTGGTCTCCCTCGTGGGGGTGGAGGGGAAATTCCCTCCCCCGTCCCACTGGGAAGGCGTGTGCACCTCCCCGGGGGGGCCGTTTACCTACGCCCTATGCAGCAATGGGCATCTATAGGGCGCTATAGGGCTCGTCTATAGGGTTTCGTCCCTATGGGTTTGCATGCCCTGAGACCCCTGCCCAGAGCAAGTCACCGAGGGGCTATAGAATCACAGATTGTCACAAGATAGTAGAAAACCTAACAAAAAATCAAAATAAATATAAATACTTCTATTTTTTTACACCGCCTGGAGCAGCGTGATATCCCCAGGGCTGCGGGACAAGGCCACTGTCCCCAGCTCGGGGCCCTTGGGTTCCCTTTGTCACCCCACAGGCAGGGTGGAGGTCCTGCCCCCCACCCCCCCGGTGGCACTGCGGTATCGTCCCGATGCTGAGAAATATCGCGAGTCCCGACTTTTCTTCCCAGTCTTTAATAGTGGGGAAATATGGTATTAAAAATAAATAAATAAATCTAAATCAACCCCCTTGCCAAAAATATGGTCAGCTCCATCGCTGGGTTGGGGGTGCACAGGGGCTGGGGGAGCCCCCTGGTTGTCTTCGTCCCCCCATCACCCCTTAAACCACGAAAAAAACTTCAAGAGGTGCTCTGGGACAACACGAAGTCGCTCGAAAGCCTGGGAGCATCTAAAAGGGATTCGGGGGTACCCCAGGCTCCAGCAGGAACCCAAGGGTTCAGGGAACCCTGCAGGGCTTCGCAAATTTTGGGGTGAAGGGAGAAAGTTTTAGCGACCGACGTGAAACTTGGCCGGTTCTTTCTCCTTTTCCACCTCTTCGTTTAGGTGATGGATGGGGAGTCATTAAAAATAAATTCTGGGGCTGGAGAATTGCTGCCAGCTCTTCGGGAGGTTTGGGGGTTTCGCTTGGGAATCATTGGGGTTGAGTGTGAACGCTGCTCGCCTTTGGGGTTGCTGCTCCCAGGTTCGGTCGTCTATTTAAAGAATTAGGTTAAAAAAACATTAAATAATCAGAAAAGATGCCACTTCATGGTACCAAGCAAAATAATTTTCTGCGTAATTGGAGAGGAAAAGGAGAGAGAGGAAAAAAAAATACGGAGAATGACGCTGGGGATTGTAATTTGTTCGCCTCCAGCTCGGTGCTGGAAAAATAACTTACTGTGGGGGGGGGACTGGGGCACTGATGGGGACGGCAGGGGGTGGCTGCTCGCAGGGTTTTGCTCCCCCAGATGGGCAAAGCGAATTTGGGAAGCTCGGCTCCGCTCTGCCCCTGTCTTCCCCAGCAGAGCCGCGCCGATGGTATTGATGGATTGATTTTATTGATTTATTATCCGCTCCTCAAAGCGCCTTCCTATCAAATGATGTTTTGATCTGGGTTTTCCCGGTCAAGAGTTGAATTCCGAGTTATCGATTTTTTTTCCCTCTCCCTTTTTTTTCGGGGGTTTGCTTGCGATTTTTCTCTCGCCTGGCAAACGCGAGGGTGCGCCGCCCCCCCCTTGCCACCCTCCCCTCCACTTTCTCTCCTTTTAGGAAAGAAAGAAGGAGGGGAGGAAGGAAAATAAACAAACACACTTTACTTTCGCTCCACTGACACATGCTTTACACCTCTTTATCCCCAAGTCTTTTCTTCTCCTTACTACGCAGGAAAAAATGGTCAAGGCAACGCGGTTTGGCCAAAAACGCGGGGGAAAAAAAATCTAATTTCTGCCCTTACACTTTTTTTTTTTTTTTTTTGCTTTTCTTCCTGCTTGGGCTGTGTGTCCGGGCAGATTTCTATCAGGGCACCGGCAGGGATCTATACGTGGGCATCTATAGGCGGCCAGGAGCCTGCCCAGATGGCTCCGGCCCCGCGTGTGCACAGCCACGTGCGTGCGCGCACCCTTGTGTAAACAGACACGGAGATATTTAAATGTTTTCTCGGCACTTAGAGATTTCTCTGCTTCGCTCTCAGCGGTAAAATAATCACAAGGGAAGGGAGAGCGGCTACTGTTGACCTCTGGTACATAGCCGCTCCCGCGGCAGCGTTACCTCGCTGCAGTCGGGGTGGCAGAATCCGAGCTCATCCGCCTCCAAAATCACGGCATTTTCCTTCCTGGGGCGTTGGCGATGGCAAAAAAGAAATAAAATTAAAAATAAGATAAAATATAAAGAGGGAGTCAGTAAGCATATTGAGTTTTCTTTTTTTTTCTTTTTGAATGTTGTTTCAGGACACCAGCTCCCCCCTTTCCACCTCCCTCCCCAAATCTCTGTCCTTGCGCTGCGGTTTGGGGAGCCAGGGGGGGCTCAGCTCCCGCAAGGGGGGGGGCCAGGCTTTGTGCGGGGGCCCGGTGCCGGCGGGGGGGCACGCAACGAGGAGCTGGCTCTGATCTGCCCGCCCGCAGCCGCGCCTCGGGCCAGGGGGAGCCCCCCCCCCGGCCGCACACCGGCAAAAGTCGCGACACACGACACAGGGAGAGCCCTCCTGCCACGCTCGGGTACCGGCGAGTGCACCTCCGCCCCTGCCCTCATTTCTCCCTCTCCCTTGGAAAATCCAATTTCCTTCCTTCCTTCCTTCCTTCCTTCCTTCCTTCCTTCCTTCCTTCCTTCCTTCCTTCCTTCCTTCCTTCCTTCCTTCCTTCCTTCCTTCCTTCCTTCCTTCCTTCCTTCCTTCCTTCCTTCCTTCCTTCCTTCTTTTTCTTTCTTTCTCTCTTCTTTCTTTCTCTCTTTCTTTCCCTCTTTCTTTCTCTCTTTCTTTCTCCCCTCATTTCTCCCTTCCTTTCTCTCTTTTTCTCTCTTTCTCTCTTTCTCTCTTTCTCTCTTTCTCTCTCTCTCTCTTTCTCTCTTTCTCTCTTTCTCTCTTTCTCTCTCTCTCTTCCTCTTTTTCCCTTCATCCCTCTTTTTCTTTCTCTCTCATTTTCTTTCTCACTTTCTCTCTCTCCCTTTCTTTTTCTCTCTCCCTCTTCTTCCCTCTCTTTCTCTCTTTCTTCCTCTCCTCCCCTTTCCTTCCTTTTCTCCTCTTCACACCCTCACCATCCCCACCTTTCTCTTTTTCATCTCTTTTCTTTCCCTCTCATTTTCTCTTTTTCTACACATCTCATCCTTCCTTCTCTCTTCTCCCCTGTATTTTCTACCTTCCTTCGCCCGCCCCTCACCGCCCCAAAATCATGATTTCCCACCCCAAACAGAGGCACCCCACAACCCACAGAAAGCAGTCCCTGAGCAGAGCCCAGCTCCGCCGACACCTTGGGAATTTTTCCACCCTTTCTCCTCATTCTCTCATTCCTGGGATTATTTTAAGCTCCCACCCCCAGCAGATTCCTCGTGTACTGGACTTTAGTGGGGGACCCAGTTTAGGGGCACCCAGCGCCTGCAGAGGTCAGACACCCCCCTTTTGGGGCGTGAGGTGGAAGACCCGTCCCTTTTGGGTTTAGCCCGCACGAGAGGGTTTTGCAGGCTGAGCTTGATGGCTTTCTGTAATTAATATCGAAGTCACTCGCCCCCCGCTCCGGCCCCCGTCTCCTTCTCCCCCACACTTCATCTTCACCCTTCACTGGCAGCCAGTATCCAGCGAGCTTGACCTAAACGCCCCCCAAAATCGTGGATCTAAGCAAATCCAGCCCCAAAAAAAGCCACCCGGCTGCGTGCAACCCTCCCCGTCTGCTGAAAGAGATCTGGGGGAAGAAATATGTTTTTTTTTTTTTTTTCTCCACTCCCCCCAAGAAAAGCCTTGTGTAGATGCTGAGGTGGGGGCTCCTTTTCCTTCCTGGGGGGGGTTCCTTCTTCCTCTGGAGCACACGGGTGGGATTTACTAGGAAAGGACCACTCGGGTGCCTGTTCATGCGGGAGGGGGCACAGCACACCCCGACACCCTCATCCCTCCGCGCTCCGCCAAAACCCAGACCCTTGCACCCCAAATATCGGCCTGCGGGCGACGCTCCGGTTTAAAAGCAAGCAACCCAAATTCCCCTCTTTCTAGGTATTTTTGTCCCTCTCCTTCCCTGACACTTTCGGGGAAGAAGAAAGCCTTTCGGACTCTGGAAGCGGGGAAATATTTACCTGCAGACTCAAGCTGACACTTTACATCTGTGTCTGCTCCTCTTCGGTACCTGTCTCTGTCGAAATTAATTCCCTATAATACTGTGGAGAAATAGAAAGCTTTAAAAAATAGGCTGGGCTCCGAGTCGCTGGGTCATGTGTAAGGGGAGAAGTGGAGTATGAACAAACCTATATTTTATGTGAGGCTTGCAGAGCGCTGCAACGCTCCTGCGCTAATGCCTAATTCTTCACTTAGCCCAAACGCGATGCTTCGAGTCAGAACAGGGGCTTAAAATAGGATCAGAGGGGGAGCTGGCTGCTCCCCGCAGCGCCCCTCACCTTGTCCTCGGGGCGAAGGGCTGCTTTCCCCTTCTTTTCCCTTCCTACCCACCCCAAAGAATAACTACAAAAACCACAGCTCACCTTTTCTAGTTTCCCCAGCAAGCCTAAAAGGACAGGGGACACCTTTAGGGCTGGGAAAAGGCGATTTTTCCCCCTACGGCCCAGGCGAGCGGGCCGTGATTTTTTTTTTTTTTTTTTTTTTTTTTTTTTTCAGGAAAGCAGCCGATTTCTTATCAGGTCGGGATTGATGCTGGCGGCCTGGTTCTGTATATCATCCCCGCGGCTCCTCTTGTTCAAACCCGGCTCCTTTTGCTCCCGGGGCTGTGAGTGATGGCTCCTGCTGCTCCCCATGCCGCCGGAATCCTAATGGCCCCGCCGATGGGGCTCCCCGCATTTTGCTGGCAGGATATTTTGGGGAGAACCCCCCCCAAATCACTGCGAACCCCGCCTGAGCCCTTGGTGCTGGAGGCGCGGCCCCCGCGGAAGCCACGAAACGTTTTTATTAAAAGGTTTTGATGGATTCGCCTTGGGGATTAACTAAGATAATAGTTTATTGCACTGCGAAAGATTAAACTGAAAGTACCCTAGTGAAAAAAAATAAATAAACATTAGAGGGAACGGGGAACGTCTTTCCCAGCATTATACCCGTTGTTTCCAGCCTTAACGGGGGTCTCCGGGGCTGCGGGGTGTCTGAGCTGTCTTTTCGGGGCGTTATTATTATTATTGCAATTATTATTAAGATTTAACTACATGTGATAGCTCGGCGGAGCGGCTGCGGTCTGTGTGCGCGGGGCAGATTCCCCTCCCCGTCCCGCAGCCCCCAGCCCCAAACTGGGGTGCTGGGAGGTCCTGGGGGAGCCGGAAGAGCCGGATCGACCCCGAGGGAAGCCAAATTTCCCTGACTCACTGCGAGCTGTCAAGGCTCGGGGTCCTCCTCCCTCCGCACATGTGCGCGGAGCTGCGCGCATCTGTGTGCCCCTCTCCGCCGGCATGTGTAATGTCGGATTTAAGAGCGTGTTTACACAGCTAGAGAGTTTGAAACACGGCCCGAAACGCGATAAAACGGTCCTCTAAATCATCCTGCCCTTGATCCGTGGCTTCCACATATGCGGCTGGGTGCGCGCTGCTGGGAATCTGCCCTCCATGTAATGCTGCGGGGCTCTGCCTCCCTGCGCGGGGCTTCCGTCCTCCTGTCCTCCTGTCCTCCTGTCCTCCTGTCCTCCTGTCCTCCTGTCCTCCTGTATCCCGTCTTTCTGTCCTCCTGTTCTGTTCTCCCGTCCTTCTGTTTTCCTGTCCTCCCATCCTCCCGTCCTCCTGTCCGCCCGTCCTCCTGTCCTCCCGTCTCCCCATCCTCCTGTCTTCCCGTCTCCCCGTCCTCCTGTCCTTCTGTCCTCCCGTCCGTCCCTCCGCGCCCCCGCCTTTCATCAGCCGCCACCCAGAGCAAGGGGGACCCGAGGTTTTTAATAACAGCGGGCTATTGATCCGAGCTCTCGGCAGCGGCCAAGGTGTATCGACGAGGGCTGTGGATCTCATTAGGCGCTGCTCAGGGATGCATTCGCTAAGAGCAACGCAGCCATTTGAACACGGAAGCGGAAAAAAAAAAAAAAAAAAAAAAAAAAACGAAGTGGTTTTTATTTATTTATTTTTTTTTTCTTTCCCTGCCCTTTGCTTAAAAAAGTGCCCGGCAATGAGGTTGTGTCCCCGGGGACTGCCCCCGCCGGACTGACTTTTAATT
Organism: Aythya ferina; assembly: GCF_964211825.1. Taxonomy (NCBI): domain Eukaryota; kingdom Metazoa; phylum Chordata; class Aves; order Anseriformes; family Anatidae; genus Aythya; species Aythya ferina. Next base: position 2,236,749 of record NC_140325.1, read on the forward strand.
GCGAAAGGGTGGCAAAAGGGACGAGCCCAGGCTGCTGAAGCCTGGGCTTCGTCTTCGCTCTGGGAGGACTCAAAATGAAGGGGAAAAAATGAGTTTTTGCTTTGCAATGCGGGGAGGGCTCTTTTATTCCCCCTCGCCCCCCCGGCTTGGTGCCAGCCTGGCCAGGGGTCCCTGCACCACGTCAAACGAAGGCTGAGAAATCTCTGCCACATTTACTCTGCAGCTAACAGCGGAGCAGGGCTTTTTATTTCTATTTTTCCCCTCAAATTTCCCCCCTCCAACCCCCTTCTGGGGCTGGATGAACTTTCTGGGTGGGGGGACAGGAGTTCATTTGTCGCCTCTGTCCATTATCCAGAGAAACTTTTGCAACATCCCCCCTCCATCCCCATCCCTGTCCCCGTCCCAAGCCAAACTGGGGCGTTATCGGGGCTCAGAAGTGCGTTTGTAAACACGAGGGGGTCCGGGAGAGGAGGCCGGGGGCAGGGGCGGGTGTTAATTATTAATATTGTCATCCCGGAGGAAGATTTCCAAGGGGCGAGCAGTAAGTACCACTCAAGCAGCAGCTCTCTCCAACAGGAGGGATCAGCCTAAAGTTTGTATATCTTTCCACCCCATACAATAACAGCTAGAGATCTGTTAATGGGCTCTCTGTAGCCCCTGAACACTTTCCCCTGCAACTTTCGCCACCCGCCCCCCCGCCCTTTCCCCAGTACAAGCCCAATGTTTTCTTTTCAACTTAACCCAGGGTTCAGCAGTTATCCGGTGGGTCATTATAAGTATTCTTTGTCTCCGAAAAGTCAAGGAGAAACCTTCGCTCCGGTGTCTATGGCACTTGAAAGCATCCTCCAGCCTCTGCCTCCCCTGCCCGGGCTGGGGAGGCTCGATCGGACCTTCCCCCCCCCCCCGGCAGCAAATAAATAAATATTTTCAGGCTAAAAATGGATCTGAAAGGGAGCCAAGGAGAGAAGAACCCCCCCAGGACCAAGAAACCGGGGAAGAGCCCAGACGCAGTCACATGAACCAGGGCAAACAAGCAAACAAATAAGAACCCAAGGACCAAAATGACTGCCGAGCTGAGGTTTATTGCCTAAATCCAATTCCGCGCTGCTCTTTAAGGGCTCGGGTTGCTGGCGAGCAGGGCTGTAGCACAAAGAAGGAGCTCCCCAGCCCTGCTTGGAACCGCACGAGAAGTTGGAGCGGATCGAGATAGAAACTTGATTCCCAGCTACTTTGATTTATTTTAAACAAATCCTTTCTGAAAAAAAAAAAAAAAAAAAAAAAAAAAAAAAAAGTGCGTTTCCTACCAAGCAGCAAGTTACACTTCTGCTGGGCTCCCTGCTCCGCCGGGTGCCGAGGAGGTCACGGGCTGGACGCCAGCGCCAATTAAATGCGAAATAAAATAGAAGATATTTGTATCCCAGACAAACCTCGGCTCGGCTGAGAGGGGTCTTCGCTCACACCAGATTTGGGGATTTTTTAATTTTTTTTCCCCCTCCCTTTTGGAGAAGGAGAGAGGGGCAGAGCGGGAGGTGAGAGGAACAAAAACCAACAATTTCTCCAGCATAAAAATGAAACATCAAATTAGTTTGCCTCTGGGCTTCATTTTTCCCCTTCTACATTATAACTAGTTATTGAACTCGCTAGAAGATCTAAAGGCCATTTGTGAGGAGAGAAATTTCAATGGAGTTCCCCCATCAATAACTCCTTGGCAGTGACCTATTGGATCAAGTCAAACAGTTGAGGTGAAATTCAGGTCACGCTGTCTAACCAATATTAAAATGCGCCCACTTTTTAAAAAGCCACTTTCAACGAGATTTGAAGAAAATTGAATTCCTGGGTGGGGTGAGAAGGGGAGGGGGGGGAGGAGGGAAAGGAGAGATTGAGAAACTGGTTTGCATATATATATATTTTTTTCCCCCGCAAACAAACAAGAGGGATTCATCTTTAATATTTTAAAATGAAGGGATAAATATTTACATTATTAGTTTCTTTGAGACGAAAGAGGCTCAAAAGAAAAATGTGAAGGCTAGGACTTTGGGTGACAGGCTTTGCTTATTAAAATCGTTTTAGGCCGATTCATTACTTTTACTGACAACAGATTTAAGAAAAAATCAATTAAACATTTGCATATTTCTTTGCATAAATTAGACCTGTCTATTTGCATTATGAAGGAACAAAAAGAAAAGGTCTCTTTGCACTTACTGCTTTCAAGTTGTTAGAAAAATTAAAATTTAATTAATTATATGTCATTGCTTATGTCAGAGAGAATCCAACTATTTTTCCCCCTGAAAATAAAAAAAAATAAGATTGTATATAAATATATCCGTCTTTCCTCCCCCTACCACTAATGTAACTTATTGTGCAATAATCACCTCAAAACAAGCCCTTAAATGCTCGGAATAAAACTCCACTCCAAAATTTATTTCCACCTCCTGAATCTCAAGGAGGCAGAGTTCATACCGCGCGAGCTTTTACCCTGCTTTTACTATTATTATTAAACATTGGATAACAAAACCCCAGTAGATAGGTACTTCATTTTTCTGGAAAGCACAGATTGCTAATGGGCTGAGGTACAGGTTACCAAACGGTCAGTATGGTAATAGCTAACACAATGAATCCGGAGAGACAATGCATACTTATTTTTCTTCAGTACTGTCAAAAAGGCGCTTTGTACTTAAAAACGTCCCCGCAATGGTAACCAGACGTATATTTTGCAGCCAGCTTCCTGGCTAGGAGAAGGAAATAAAGCTCAGATTTTTTTTTTTCCTTTTTTTTTTTTTTTTTTTTCCTGCCGAGGTGCTGCGTTGCTCTCGGTATTGTCACTCCCGAAGTGTTCATCGGCACGGTGCTGGTGGGGGGACGCGGGATGGAGAGCGGTGGGAGGGCTGCTTTATAGACAAAAGAGCCAGATTCTTGTACAACTATTCTTCACACGTCCCCGCAGACTTATTTTACGGAGAGGGGGAAAAAAAATTAAAAAAAGGTGTTAAATAAATAAAAATCCTCCAAATACTGGGAGCTCTAAACTCCAGGCAAAAAGGCAAAGGGGGGAGTGGTGTGGAAAGACAAGCAAAGAGAGGGGGAAAATAGGATTTTTTGTGCACTTGTAAGACATCGGGGGCAAGCCCCCCCCCTCCCGAACACACACAGGGGATGAATGGAGGATGGCAAAAGAGGGCTGGAGGAGCAGGTCCTTGCGGAGAGCTCCAAAACCCAGAATTTTGGGGGGAGTCCGGGGGTAGGGGGAGGCAGCCGGGGCAAATAAAGTTGTGTTTCCCCTCCACACACACCGCTCGGCGAAGGAGTTGGGAGTTTGGGGCTGGAGAGCGGCAGGAATGCGTTTGGTGACCTTCACGCCTCGGATTTTGTAATGCTTTGATTGCTGCTGGTTTGTTTCGCGGATTATTTTGTTTTTTAAACAAACCCACCCAGCATATCCTTAAGAGAACTACCTGTGGATATTTATTTATTCTGCTGGTGCTTATTGAAAACCATATATTCAAGGGGTGGGGGGAAGGATGTGCGTAGGTAAAAATTACTTTATTAACTCTCCATCTTTATTCAATATTCCCTCAGCCTTGGAATAAAGTTGTTGCATCAGTCTGAACTATAAATGTCAAAACCCTGCATGAGTCTGAGGTGTTTGGGCAGAATGAAGTATAGCTGGAGAAAAGGAATTTATTGGAGATATTTAAATCAATGTTTTGGGTTCCGGAATACATTTCTATTCATGTCTTTTTCCCAACCTCGCAGCTCCCATCCCCCTTCGGTCCCCATCTCTTCTGGGAAGAGCCGGGGTTGTACCTGCTGCTCCAGATCTGCAGCGTGTCCCTGTGCAAGTCCTGGATTTACAACTTGAGGAAGGAGCACGCTTTGTCAGCGCACGGGGCAAGCAATTAGTCAAGCCCTGCAAATCAGCTGCCAATAAACCCCATAAACGCTCGGCAACAATAAAGCGAGCAAACGAGGGATTCCGGGGCCGGGTGGGGGCAAAATACAGACGGGGCTTGGCTGGGGGGGGAGGTGTCTGGGGGGGCTCAGCCGGGGGGGTTCAGGCGCATCCCGTGCCTGCGGGGGTCCCAAACCTGGTCCAGCAGCGGCCTCTGCCCCCTGCCCCAAAGCCCCCCCGGCCGGGGCAGGCTTTTTTTGGGGGGGGCCCAGCCGCCCCCCCCCAGCCCGCAGCCCCGGCCCCAGCCCTCCCGTCGCCTATATGTACCCTGTAGGCTCGAATTTGTGTGAGCGTCTCCAAGTCACAAATTCGTCTCTAGGGGAATATATGGGCGATGCCAGAGCCTTGGAAAGTTGTGCTTTCCTTTGATTCCCTTTAATTGCAGCGGTTCTAATTAAATCCTCAAATCCTGCTGATGTCATTTTAAAAGGTAGTTATTCAAGTGCAAAGCAGCGTTTGCCGTTTGCCAGGGCAGCGCCGGAGCGGGCTTGTTAAAAAGGTAGAGCGAAATCACCGCGATGATTGGGGAGGGGGGGGGGGGTGATAATAATCAAAATAAAATCCCATTATTACTTTTCATCTCCAGAAGAAACAGCAGCTACCGCAAACACAACTCTCAGCCAAGAGCACAAAGAGCCCCGACCATTTCGCAGTGACTGATTTATGGCGTTTTACAACCCCATAAAAAGCTGTAACAACCAGCCAAAAGCCTTCGACACCGCTGGCACATTTAGTCTAATAAATAAAACATAAACAGTTAACTTTATGTGTCACTTTTATTGTTATCAAGTAAAATATGGCAATGCCCTGCAAGCTATGATTTTCAACTATAATTGTTATCAAGCACAAGGAGGGAATACCCCACCTCCCTTCTCTGCCCCTCTCTTTAGGACGAGCCGTAGATAAAAAGCCCTAATTGAGGGAGCTACAACCCTCCCAAAATGTTGACATCCATTTGCAGCTCCCTAACCTGCCCGGGGCGGCTCTGCGGGCTGCCAGCTGGGCGCTGGGAGCCATTTTTTAACGCATCCCTTCATTTTTTCCCCCCCCAAAAAATCCTCAGGAGCCCCCTCCCCAGCTTGAGAGCCAGCAGGTAAAATGCCCGGTGCAAGGGCAAAGCGGCCTGAGTGTTGCACACGCGTGGGGGGGGTGTCACCCCGTGTCCCCCCCCCCCCTCCCCGGGTGTCCCCTACCTGCAGCACCCAGGGTCGAGGGGAAAGCAGGGTGCCCCCCCAAAACCCCTCTCTGCTCCCAAAGTGCTGGGGCTCAGCAAAGAGGAGGGGATTTGGGGAGCACGGGGAGGGGTCCCCCCCTGCTGCCTGAATTGGGGGGGGCTCGGGGGGGCCCCTGTTTGTGGAGGCAGAGGGGGGGTGTCCTTGCACGCCCCTGGCTTGAAGCAGGGTCACTAACACCCATGGGATCTGCATGCCCGCTTCTACCTTGCAGGTAACTTGTGCCCCCCGCACCACCCCCCAAAATAAAAGATGCTGGCAGTGCTTAACCCTTTCCACTCTGGAGTGGAGGTGGGTGGGGGCAACCCCCCGGAACGCCCTGTCCCCTCCCCGGGTGGGGATGAGGAACAAGGGGGGTGTGAAGGAGCTGGGGGTTGCAGGGGGACAGGATTTTTTTTTTGGGGGGGGCTACAGGGTCAACGCAGCGCCGGCCAGGACACCATGACCCCCACATCCGGGGGGGGGTCTTGTTGTTTCCAGCCCACATTCCGGGTGTGGGGGGGGACACCCTTCAGCCCCAACCCCCCACATTCCCCCTCCTCCCCCCTCCCTTTGTGGGGTCCCCCATTGTTCCCACACCCCCACCTCCCACCCCACAACACCGGGGGGGCCCCCAGGGGCTTCCCCACCGAGCTCCCCCGGCTGGAGCAGTGCACCCCGAGCCTTGCCCTCTCTCCCACTCCCACTCCCGTCGTCCCCCCCCCAATTTGGGTACATTTTGCAAAAGCTTTTGGTTCCTTATCCGGGGACTGGGCTGGCGGGTGTGATTGGCCGGGGGAGTCACATGGTGAAAGTAACTTTACGGGGTCGCCAGCTAGTAGGAGGGCTTTATGGAGCAGAAAAACGACAAAGCGAGAAAAATTATTTTCCACTCCAGAAATTAATGATCATGAGCTCTTATTTGATGGACTCTAACTACATCGATCCGAAATTTCCTCCATGCGAGGAATATTCGCAAAATAATTACATCCCAGACCACAGTCCGGAATATTATAGCCGGACAAGGGAGTCCAGCTACCAGCATCACCACCAGGAGCTGTACCCCGTGCCACGACCCTCCTTCCCCGACCGCCAGTTCAGCTGCGGTAGTATCCAAGCTCCCGGCAACCCGGCCGCGCACCAAAGGGGACACGGGCAAACTCCAGGAGGCCAACACCTCTCAGAGAAAGCACAGCAGCTCTGCGAGCAGGCTGCTCTTTCCACCTCCTCCACCACTCCTTCCCCAGCCCCTCCAGCCTGCAACCAGCCAAACCCCGACCATCCTAACAGCACAGCTTCCAAACAACCCATAGTCTATCCCTGGATGAAAAAAATCCACGTCAGTACTGGTATGCAACTTTTATTTTCCTCTTCTGTCTCTCTGCTCTCTTATTTTCACACCATGCTCGCTCGCTCGCTCTCTCCTCTCTCCTTTTTTTTTTTTTTTTTTTTTTTTTTTTTTTATTTCCTTCCCTTCCATGAGAGTCTTTGGGTTAGCACAATTGAACTGGATTTACGACTCCGAATGGGTAATTACACCCACCATAAATTTTATAGCCGAGCTACTGTGGGCAGCCTTAGCCATGTGGCTCGTTCTGTTATGTATGTGTGAAACTCCGAAAGCTTTGTAAGGGGTGCATAAATAATTCAGTCTTTTGAGCCAGGGAAACCCCTTCCTATTAGAATAGAAACTCTTGAGCTGCCCAAAGTTCTTTATTACCTATTTAGCCTATTACTTTCTTCTCCCGGCTCCTCCAGTCGCCTCTCTCCCTCTCCCCCGTCCCTCTCTCCATTCATGCTAATTTTCCTTGTGTTTTTTTTTTTTTTTTTTTTTTTTTTCTCCCTCCTTTCCAGTGAATCCCAATTACAATGGAGGCGAGCCCAAGCGCTCCCGGACAGCCTACACGAGGCAGCAGGTTTTGGAGCTGGAGAAGGAGTTTCACTATAACAGGTACCTGACCCGGCGGCGGCGCATCGAGATCGCCCACTCCCTCTGCCTCTCCGAGCGGCAGATCAAAATCTGGTTTCAGAACCGGAGGATGAAATGGAAAAAAGACCACAGGCTGCCCAACACCAAAGTGCGGGCGGCGGCCACCGCGGCGCCCCCCCCCGCCGCCCCGGCGAGCACGGCCGGGGGCGAGGAGCTGCCCCCCGCCGCCGCGCAGGACCCGCGCCCGGAGGATATCACCAGGTTATAAACACCCCCACCCGCCCACAAATGACTCTGGATTATTTATAGAAGCTAATATATATATATATATATTTTGGTTCCGTTCCCCCCCTCCCTCCCCTTTTCCCTCGTAGGTTCGTTTTCTTTTCTTTTCTTTTTTTTTTTTTTTTTTAAATGATAATAATAATTATTATTATTTTTCGGCGCGTATAAAAAACAATGGGTCTCCCCAAGACCACGGGCTGTAGATGCATGTCAGATAGCATGAGGCCAGGTGTCTGTACCTGCAGGTTTTTTTACGCCATTTCAGGGGTTTATTTATTTTTTAAAGCCGGGGGGATGGGGGGCGGAGGGGGAGGGCGGGGGGGAGGAAGAGGTAAATGTTCTGTTTAGATGAATTTAATGAAGAAATGAGAATAATATTGACGGCAAAACAAACAAACAAAAAACAGGCGAATGTAGGTATATTTTCCCTCCGCATTACAAATGCACAATGAGCGAAGGAGCTATGAAGTTCTTTTGTAGAAATGTGAAATAAGCTTAAAAAAAATCACGATTTAAAAAAACAAAAACAAAACCCCACAAACAAAAACCAGATACGAAACAGCACACAAGGGTGGACGAGTCTTTGCTGAGAAATTGAGAAGAAAAAAATGAGAGAGAGAGAGAGAGAGAAAGAAAGAGTGACATATTTAAAAATAAAAGCAGAAGAAGGTTTTAAAAAGTCAGTAGCTAGGTTTTTTTTTTGTCGTGGTTATTTGTGTTTTTGGACTGATTTTACATGATCATTGTAAACTTGCAATAAAGAGTTTTAGTGTGTATGTGAAAGTCCCAGTGTTCAATAAACCAGTCAGTGTGAATTAGTTTTACTTTTATGTCTGGTGACTTATTTTATCCTCACATCTCCCCCTTAACCCGCCCCAAAATAATAGTAATAAGGATAATAAAATGCTGGGACGATGTGCAATGGATCCCATGTGCACCAGTTACTGCTTAAGTTAAGTTTAAGCAAACATAACGATAACTCTGTACTCCAGATTTTATGACATCACGACGTGGCCAGTGACTTTAAATCTCAGACCCTCCCAACCTGTAAATATGGGGGGAAAAAAAATAAATCTGGTTTTCAGACAAGGGCAGTGCTGTGGATTGGGGTTAGCTTCCATTCATACCTCTTTATTTTCTTGCCACCCAACGTAAAATTGTCTGTTTTTATCTCTTCTCCCTGCTTTGAAGTTTTCTCCTGTGTGTTATTATTATTATTGTTATTATTATGATGATTATTATTTTCTTTTGCTGTCTGTGGCGTGCTCTTGTTGACTCGTGCAGCCCCTAAAGCCAAGAGGTCCTATTGAATTTGGAGAGGCAATGAAAAGGCTGTTAAATAATAATAATAACAATAACAATAATAATAATGAGAATAATGGTAGTAATAGTGCTAATAACTGTAATTCATCGCTCCTGGCCTTTGGAGGAAGCATGCAAATTGGCAGCAAGGGGGGATTTTAGGAGAAGGTGCAGGGGGTCCATGCTTCCCAGGCAGGGCAGGGGGGGCCCGGAGAGGCTCTGGGGCTGGGCCCCCTCTTTTTTAGGCCTTGGCTTTGGGAAGTTTGCTCAGGTCCCTGCTGCAAAGCCCAGGAGCTGGGGAGCGAGGCCTGGGACGGGCTGAGGGTAGAGCAGCCTGGCAGCCACCTTCCTCTGGCTTTATTTCATTTTATTTTATTTTTTTTCTCTCTCTCCAAAATCGATTTAAGCTGCCATTAAACAAATCACGGGCTCCAAACCCTTTGTGATAGCTGGGGGACGCGGATCTTTAAAGGGATGAAGCGAAGGTTGTAATTTATCCTGGGGAGTTTGTATGTAAAGCTCATCAGCTATTTTTTTTTTTTAACATCCTGCTTTAGTGATATTAATATAGGGACGAGGCTGGGAAGATAAAACACCTCGGCAGGGCACCATTACTCCTCCTGCAACGTTTCCTGCCCAGAGCAGGGACCCGTGAGGAGCCGGTTGGGATTTTTGCTCTTCCGAGCCAGATCCCAGCCCGCACATCTCAGGCGGGGAAGCCCGATAAAGCCCAGACCCATCCAAAAAGAAACCCAATCAAAAGACCATGGGCAAACAGCACCCCGAGGCTCGGCCCGTGCCGTGGTTTATTTTTAATATCCTCCTGGACAGACAGGAAATCAAAGCAGAGAGGGGGGGGAAAAAATGTGGTGGAAAAAAGGCACCACGGAGAGAGGGGAGAGAGGGAGGTTTGAAACAGCAGAAAAGCTGCGGAGGAAAGGGTGCAAATCCCCCCCATCCTCCCCAAATTTCAGCCCCCCCAGTCCCCAGGGTGATGGGGGAGGCAGCGCTGGAGGAGGATGGGGAGGAAGCAGCATGGCCCCAAAGTGGGATTTCTCCCTGTTTTTTGGGGACAAGGGGTTTGTGGGTTAGTTTGGGGGTTACTGGGGGTGCTTCCTCCCTACCTCTCCCAGCCAGCTCTCGGGAGGGGTGCGGGGGTAGCACCCGGGGTGGGGGGAGCAGCGCCCCTGTCCCTGTTGGCACCTCTCTGCCCCCGCCACCCACCCCAGTCCCGGCACTTGGCCGTGACACAAGGCGAGGGAGGTGGGGGAAAAAAATGAAAAATAAATTTAAAAAATAGGGTTGGAGGGGTGTAAGGGAGAAGGGGGGGGTAGAAAAAAAAAAAAAAAGCTGCTGGCTGCCAACATCCCCGGCCGCCCCGTCCCTTCGCAGCCTCTTGACGCCTCCATGGAGGGAGGCTGAAAGAAACTTTATTGAAGTTGGGGTAAACGGGAAAACTGGGTTCATGGAGAGGCCAACTTTTCTGTGCCAGCAGCTCCTTTGGAGGCGAGGAGGCTGACCCCGGAGCCCTCCTGACCCGCTGCCTCTCCCCCCGTGTTCCCTCTGTGTCTGCGGCCCCAGCTTGAGAGGCAGCAGCAGCGCTGGTGAGCGGCTTTGTGGGTTTTCGAGCACGGGGGGGGGATGCGGTGCGTGTTGTGGCATTGTCTCCTCTCCGAAATAAGCCGGGAGAAAAAGGGGAGAGAAGGGGGAAGTGGCGGCCAAACTTCTCTCCCTCTTTTCCTCCAGTGCTGCTCCGCTTCCCGGCTGGCCCAGGAGCGCTCCCAGCCACGTAAGTAAAAGGAAAAAAGAAAGAAAAAGAGAAATAAAAGAAATAAAATATAATAAAATAATATAACGTAACCAAACCCGAGCAAAAAGTGAGCCCCGGAAAGTTCTTTTTTTTATTCTTTTATTTTTTTATTGGAGGGGTTTATTGGGATGTGGCCAGGAGCAGAGGTTTCGGGGTGGGCTGGGAAAGGGGGCTGCTGCAGGGCGAGGTGGGCAGAGGTGGGCAGGATGGGGGGTTGCAGATGGACAGCCGGCCGGACAGACAGCCAAAAGGCTGGAAGGAAGGTGTGCCCCCCCCAAGAAGAAGCAGGGGTTGCTCACCCCCAGGCTGTAGGGCCCAGGGCTGGCCCTGGCACCTCTAGGTCCTGCTGCAGGATGTGTCCCCCCCTCCCCGGCTGCTGCGTTGTTCCTGCTCGGATAATTCCCTCCACTTTGATTACGGGGCTATAAAACTCCCAGCACCGACGTGTTTCTGGGGGCTCAGCCTAAGAGCTGAGGTCAGTTTAGGTTCGGTGGCTTTTCTTTTGCCTCTTTCATGTTCCTGGAGCCCAATTTGCTTGGAAGTTGCCCGCGAAGTTGCAGCGGTTCCCTCCGCGGCCCCGAGCTGGATTTCTCTTTCCCCTTCTCTTTACGCAGCTTGGCGAAGGACTCGGGTTGCAGGAGGGCTGGGGAAGCCGTTTTTGCGAAGGGCTTCGGTGGCCAGAAAAAGGGGGGGGGGGGGGGAAATAATAATTATAAATAAATAAATAAATAAATAAATAACCCCGCCAGGAAGTCTTTGTACGCCGAGGCGGCGAGAAAATGGGAAAGGAAAAATCAGAGCTGCAGAGATGCTGCGGGGCGATAAGCGGCCCCCAGCGAGGTGCCTGCGGCCGGAGGAGAACTTTTCCCCCTTTCCTTTTCATTTTCGTGCGGGATTCCCCCGCTTTGCCCCGGGGCCGTGCTGCGGGTGCTCTGGCAGCCGGCTCCGGAGCTGCAAACTCGTCCTCCCCGGCGTTAATTGGGATTAAAAGGCAAACACGCACCCGGGGTTAAACGAGTGAGTTACTGGTTCGCCCCAGCCCTGACAGCACCTCCAACGTGCAACTTTTATTTATTGTGCTCTCGTATATCATTATCCAGAGATATAGTTTTATGTACTTCCTAATCTGTCGCCGTGATTAATTTTGATGGGCAAGGTACCAAGCTAAACATTTTGGGGATTTTTTTTTTTTTTTTCTTTAAGTGAAAGACTCGAATTTCCTTTCCAAACAGCCAGCAGCCGCGGTGGGGATGCTGGTAGCAATTTTCAAATATCACCTCTTCCTGCCTGTTTGGGTGTCTGCTTCAGTGCAGCCGGATTCGTCTCTTTTTAAAGAGAAAAAAAAAAAAAAAAAAAAAAAAAAAGCGTGCTGGTAGTGTTTTGGGGTGATTTTTTTTTTCTTGGGAAATAGATGTGCATGGGACAAGCTCCAGGCTTGCGGAGTGAGCAAAATAAATAATAGGTAAATAAATAAATCATCCCTTTCTGTGTAGGGAATTAAATACTGCTTTGTAAATGATTAACTTTTCCTCCCATGTCTTAATTAACATTTTCCTTGCTCTCTAATCCAACATATGTATCGCATAATTTCCCGAGCCATGTAATGGATACGCTGGGATGCAGCAGAGGGGAGAGGTGGGAGCGCTCCCTGCGCCAGAAGGAATATTTAGCTGTATCCCCCAAAGGAAACTTGTTTTTTATTTTCCCTCTTAAACCTTTGCTCCAGATCCTTCAGCTGCTACCGAAACTCTCGCACTAAAAATAGCTTCAGCCGCGGATTTGGGATTTTTTTCCCTCCCCTTCTTTTCGAGGAGTTTGATGCTTTGCTGACACTTTTTGATACCTGGCCCCGCGAGGAAGAGGAAGGAGCACCCGGGGAAAACGACGCTGCTCGGGCACAAAATTCCAATTTCTCCCGCCGGGGCTGTCAGGGGGCTTTTCCAAAGAATTCCCCCAAACTTTTATCCTTTTCCATGTGTTTCCCATTGCCAGCTCCGGCTCCGCTCTGCTGACAGCTGCCACTCAGCGCCCAGCCCCAGCTCTGGGGGCTCTTGTGCCCCCCCCCCCGGCTTACCTGGGGGTGCTGCGCACCCCCTTGTCTTCAGCAGCACCACCAGTTTGGGTGAAAACCAGCAGAACAGCCCAGGGGCCCAAACACCTCCCCCCCCCACCCCCCCGCAGCCATAAAACACGGATTTGAGCAGCGGAAGGCGCCCACCCGAAGGTGGGAAACGAGGGGTGATTTATAGCAGCCCCCCCCCCCCAAAAAAAAAAAAAAAAAAAAACGAACCTTCACCCCCCTCTCGGCATCTCTCCCCTTCTTACAGAATCAGGAACTTAAACAAGCTGAAAGTGGGTCGAGAGTCGGAAATTTGAGGATTTTTAAAAAATATATTATTATTATGTTTTATTTTTTAGTGTTAACCTGGCAGCTTGAGGATTTCTACTCCCAACTTTCCCCTGGAAATAAAACTGCGGGGGGAGCCCCCAGTGCTGGACCGTGTGCCGGGGGTGTGCACTACTCCGAAGACGCATTGCCCCCCCCAAAATTGGGGACTTTTAAATAAAAGTGCGGCCACGGGTGCACTTTTAGCCATGGCCAGCCATGCACGCAGCCAGCACATATGGATTTATTTATAGGGACCACTGAGCGAGCATGGGCAGGCAGAGAAATCCGGTGAGATGCATTTATAATTATAATTTATAATTATCCCCCATTTTTATAGGGACAATTAGAGTCACACAAGGCAGGGAGCTGCGAGCTGAGGTGCCCGGGGAGGAATAAAAGCGGGGACACCCACGCGTGTCGCGCAGGTACACAGACACGCGTGGCTCTCTGCAGCCCCAACTCTGCCTTTTCTTGGGATTTGTTTTTCTTTTAAGCACCGCCGAGCCTAAAACCCTAAACACCCCCCCGCGTTTAAATCCGCCACCACGCGTGGCGTTCCCTGCGTTTTATTCCCCCTGCCCGGATTTATTCTTGGAGGAGGGCGCAGGGATGAGCAGCGGCGTTTTGCAGAGGACGCGAGATAAGGAAAAAAAAATAGAAAAAGAAAAAAAAAAATCCCAAACACCTCAAATCCCAGATTCTCTGAAATCCTTCCAGCCCCAAACCCACCCCAGGTTCCTTGAAGTGCCTCTAAATATTTAAAGAAGAGCCCATAAAGTGTTTACGTCCAGGTTGGCTCTGCAGCAGCTGGGTCATGACCCCGCTTTGGACAGCAGGACAAAAGGGGCTTTTTTGGGGGGGGCTGGGGCGGGGGCGGCCACCAGCCCCTGGCCGGCAGGTTCAATTTGATGGGTCTGTCCTCAAATTTGGGGACAGGAGCTTGGGCTGGGGGTGTGCGTGTGGGAGGGGGCTGCGAGCCGGGATTTAACACGGGCGCTTTTATTTGGATTTGTGGGATTTTAGCAAATTTTTAATGATTTCTCCCCGTAGTTTGGAGGTGATTCACCGCCGTGGAGGTGAATTGGCGTAGGGCGAGGGGGGGGCAGCCTGCTGGGGAGAAATCATCTCCTGCGGGTGCTGCAGCCGGGGGGGGAGGGAGGGGGCCGAGAAAAACCCCGATCTTCCCCCAACCCTCATTTCAGGGGGCAAAAAGATCTATATAAATCTATAATATATTAAATAATAAATACATTTTTTTTTTTTTGCCATGGTGGCTGGAGGGATTTCGTGCAGGGGGTGTCTCGCCCTGTCCCTTTCCGTTCCCAAAATGGGTGGGGGGCGAAAGGGACCGGGGGGGGGTCTGGACTGAGGTTGGGACAGGGTGCTTGGGGGCTCTGCCCCTTCTCCCCATCCCTTGGAGCTTCCCTGCCGCCCCCGCCGGCTGCCAACTTAGCGTAGGGGCAGATGCCACGTTGCAGCCGAAAAAAGGCTTTTTTTAGCCCATTCTGAATTGGGGGAAAAAAAAAAAAATCAGAAAAAAAAAAAAGCCGCCGGGACGGGCCTCTGCCTTGGCCGCATCGAGCAAGTTTGCTGCCGATAACATTTGGGGGTCGGGGCCGGTGTCGTGGCGGGGGCGGGGGGACACCTTCGGGACCAGCTTCAGGATTTTCCCGTCTGGGTTTAAAAAAAAGCATCATCACTCCAGCAGCATCTTTAATTATTAGAAAATATTTATTAGCAGTAATACGTGGGGCATTTAGCGCTAATGGGCAGCAGCGTTTGCGGAGACGTAATTGCGCGGAGACGTAATTAGACATGCATTTGTGTAATTTAAGGAGCTCTAAATATGTTTCTGCGTACACATGTGTGCGTGCATGTCCGGGTGCACACGACTACACCCAGGGAAAAGTTTTTCTTCCATCCTCGGACTGCATCCAGCTGCAGTGAAGGAAAAGGCAAATGTTCAGTTAATGCCATTTACCCCCTTAGGAAAACGTGTGAGTATATTGCTGATTTTTCCTGCTCGCTTTTATTTATTTATTTAATTATTTATACACCAAAAAAAAAAAAAATAATCCCAGGAAAATCCCCTCTTTATCTTAAAATAAAAAAGAATCAAAGATGTTTTAAGGAAAAGAAAAGCAGGAGGGGAAATAAACAGGGGGAGGAATGCAGAGCTATAGGAAGGAAGGGGGGTTCTCACCTCCCCTCTGAAAATTTAGGGGTCAGACCTCGCAGCCTAACTTTGGGGCAACGAATAGGGCAGGGCAGAGCCCTAAAAGTCGCCCCCACACATTATTTTAGGGGGGGTTGGGGCTTTTCATGAGCGCTGTGCCCGCACTGCAGCACCCTGCAGGGCCCTGGGATGCGGGGCATGGGGTGGTGGGCGGTTAATCCAAACACCTCTGCTATCTGGAAAGCATCTTCCCGGGAGGGAAGAAACATTTTTTTCCCAAATATGGGTAGATAAGAGTGGGAAGGTCCCCAGAAAGGTCAGGAGCAGAGAAAAACCCGGCTGGAGCGCACGGCTTGGGCGCAAGCACGCGTGTGTGTGTGTGGGGGGGGGGACAGATGTGAGAGGATGCCCAGATGTGGGGTGCTGCTTTGGGAGGATGCCCAGATATGGGGGGGACACTTTGCTGGGGCACCCAGCCTTGGGTCCTGCTGTGGGTGCTGCTGTAAGGAGGGTGTCCGGGTAGGGGGGAAGGCATCCAGATGTGGGGCTGCGCTACCCCGTGGAGCTATCCAGATGTGCGCCGATGCCCCCTGCGGTGTCCAGCTGGGGAGGGGGGGGGTCTGGGTGTCTGGCTCAACCCTTTGTGGGGTGCCCAGATGTGCGGTGCCAGCTCGTTTGGCTCTCCAGATGTGGGGGCTGCTGACGACGTCCAGATGTGGGGCAGTGCCCGGATCAGTGGGGGCCACCTTCGGACGCTGCCCAGATGTGCTGCCACCGCGGGGCCGTCCAGATGTGGGACGTCGCCCTAGGGCGCACTCCAGATGTGCACCAGGTGCCACTTGGATGCAGGGTGCCCCCCCCAAGATGCCACCTAGATTTGGGGACCCTCCTGGCTGGGTAGTGTTGATACGGGGTCGGGATGCATGTGTGTGTGCATGCTGCCCGTCTTCCCCCGTTGCAAAGCGGGGATTCCTTGAGCAGGCTCCACATGGGTGTCTGGTGGAGGCAAGCTGTAAATCCAACTGCTTTATAACCCTGGCAGCAGATGTTTTAAAGCACGCTTCCCTCCCCCCGCGCCCCGGCTTGCTGTTCATCACACCGGCCAGGCCTGCGCTTGATTCCCCTCCTTTTTTCCCCTGCTTCAACCCCAATTTTCTCTCCGCTTCCCACCTGATCCCTTCGGAGCTCAGCAGCTCCCTGGCTGGGACCCGTCGCCTTCGCCCTTCTCCTGGGAGCTGCAGCATGGAGCAATATAAAACACAGCCCCCCCCCCTTCCTATTGCAGCATCTCTGCTTCTGCTGGGGGGGGGGGTAGATGGGGAAAATCCCCAGGGCAAGGCCCACAGGAAGGGCAGGATGGAAGGAAGAGAAGTGGGGGCAGGCACCCCCAAACCCCTTTCTCTCTTCAGCGCATCTGCATGTGCCAGGCGTGTTCTCACAGCAAAAACCTGGAGACAATTAGCCAGGATGGAATCCATTGTTTCCTATAATAGCTTCCCCTACCTCCCCCCCCCCCAAAAAAAAAAAAAAACAAGAAAAAAAGAAAAAAAAGAGATGTGTTTGCTCTGGTTTGGAAAATCCTATAAAACAACCCAAGGAAAAAAAAATCTCTATATTCCCAGAATTTTGCTGATTTTTCCGCCCTGCTTTCCTGCAGGAGCCTTTGGGAGGGAGGTTGGCCTGGCTGGGTGCAGCCCCCCTGCACCCCTTGGAGCCGGAGAAGGGTTCAGGGAGGGGGAGATGCGGCTGCTCTAACCCCCAGTAACCATGGCAATGTGGAGCCGCAGCATCCAAACCCAGCACCGCTTCCCCGGCCGCCCCTCTGCTCGTTAGCAGGGCCTGCCACGCTCCTGCGATGCATACAATATTTATCTTGATTAGCCAAACACGCTCACCTACCATATTGTGCTGCTGCTGCTGGAGGAGCGGGGTTTGTGGTTGGTTTCTTTTTTTTTTTTTTTTTCCTCCTTTTTTTTCTTTTTTTTTTTTTTTTTTTTTCCAGCCCTGGTTGCAACTCGAGGGGGAAGAAAATCAAGGTGCAATTGCATCCCTAAGCATTTCTGTGGCACCATGACGAGCTCCCAAATTTCCCATCCGAGGATGAGACTGTGTTGGGACGCTCATGAGTAGATGCTCTTAATTCAGGGTTTGGGTTTTCTCTTGGAATAAAGGTGATCTGAGACCTTCTTTGGGCCAAACCTGGTGAAACCAGAGCCTGGACAGGCTTTGCGTGGAAGATGTGAGGAGAGGCAGCACAGAGGCACCGAGCTTTGCTCAAACACCCTCACCACAGAGAGATCATGAGCAGCAGAGGTGGTCACATCCCTGCAAGGTTTCATCCCCATTCATGATGCTGTGGGGCCAAAACAATGACCCAGTTCTTGGCACAGACACGGTGCTTCCAGCAAGGGTCCGAGGCCAATGCTGCTCACCCTGCCCTGCCCTGAATGCAGGTTTAGGTCCCCTTTTAATTTAAGAGTTATTTTATTATAACCTTTTAGTACAGGCATTTTAAATTTAAATCTATTTTCCCAGGCCTCTGGAAGCATCCGTGTTTGCACACAGGAGTGCGAGATGTGTATAAACATGTGCATGCATGCATGCTTGCACACAGGACCGTGATACCTGTGCACACGTGTGCATGCACATGTGTTTGCACACAGGTGATAGCTATACACGCGTGTGCATGCACACGTGTGCACCCAGTGGTGTGTATGACACCTCTGCACGCAGCTGCTGGGCACTTTTGCACGCACAAGCGTGTGTTTGCCTGCTCGAGTGTGACATCAGTGTGCACACACACATGCTTGGTGCACGTGCACATACCTGTGCATAGCGGTGGGCACGTATGCACACACACGTGTGACGAATATGTCTGGCACATGTATGTGCACACGTGATGCTGAGCAGCTCTCAGTGGTGCTGAGCCCAGTGCAAGCACCCAGTGGAAGCCTGGAGGCTTGGGGGGGCTTGTTCAGCCCCAGCAGGGTGCAGTGGTCAGGATTGTGCCCCCCCTCCCTTGCACATGCACCGGGAGAGGGGCCAGGCTGGGTTCTGCGAGCCCCGGTGCCAGCCCCATCTCCCCCCAAAAAGCTGCAATGAGGCCCCTCAGGGAGGGCTGGGGATGGTGCCCCCCCCCTCTGGCAGCCCTGCGGGGGGGCTGGGGCTTTGTCTCCCTGCATATTTTACCGAAGGGCACCCAGAGGTCAGGCTTTATTGGAGAAAGGCCCAAGATCACCAGCAACGCTGGCCTGACTTTTATACTGGGGGGGGGGGTGGCTTGGAGGTGGTGAGGGGGGGCTCAGGTAAGAGGGGATGCTGCCCCCAACCCCTCTGATGGGTTTGCTGATTGGGAAAAGGAGGTTTGGGGGCTCTGGGGGTTTGGGGAAGACCCCCGCTGGGTATGGGGGTGTCTGGGGAAGGCAGGCATTAATGGTGGGTTTGCACCGTGCATGGGGCTGGGGGGGTGGTGCACTGGGTGTGCATTTTGGGGGGGCTTTGCAATGCACTTGAACTCTGGGGGGTCTGTGCTGGCTGTGCACCTTGCAGGGTGTGTGTTTCAGGGGGTCTGTGCCTGCTGTGCACCTTGGGGGGGGTATTTTTTTTTTTTTTTGGGGGGGGAAGCCTCTGCCTTTGGGGTGCGTGCTCTGCACGTGTGCCCCCGGCTGCACGTTACCTGCGTGCTGCCTGCACACGCAGCTTTCGGGCACGGGGACGGGGACACCTTGGCCCTTTTTGCACCGTTTCTGGGGGAGGAAGGTCTGTGCAAAATCTTGGCTTTGTGCTAGTGCACGGCCAAAGCTCTGCGGCTGATTTGGGGGATGCACAAGGGTTTTTTTTTTTGTATGTGGGGGTGCAATCGGGCACATTTTATCCAACGGGGGGGCTGCGGCCACACGTGTGCGTGCGTGTTGGAGCCAGGGCTGGGACTTTGTGTGTGTGTGTGCACATGTAGGGGTGTGTTGCACACACAGGGGTGTGTGTGCACGCAGGGGTGTGCATCCTGCAGCCGCGCATTAGCCCAGGGAGGCCGCGGCAGGCACCGCAGAGGCAGAAACGCCATAAATCCACCTTTCAGCCCTTTTTATGGCCCAAATCCCCATTTCACACCGCCTTCCAGAAAACCCCATTTCCGACCCTTTCCCACCAAAGAGCCGCTGTGACTTGGTGTCCCCCCCCCCCCCCCCGCCGTGCCATCGCAGGTGACTTCACCGCAGGTTCGTGTCCCCTCGCTGCCTTTGAAGCCGTGCCCGGTGTTTACCTATAACTCTTAAAAAAAGCCCTGCGAGCGCCAGCAGCCGCGATTCCCCCCCCGGGAGCTGTAGGAAAAGGCCTTGGCGGCTCTTGATTAAAAGTAACTTCAGTGGAAAAGCTGCTTCGCACTCAGCCGCTGCCGCTGGAGGCCGATGATCCTGCGCCGCGTGCAGGGAACGCGTGCGTGTGTTGCGTGTGCTGGCATGTGCGTGTGTCCTACACGCGTGTTGTCTCCTCGTGGGGATGGCCCAGCCAGGCCCTGAAGGACCTGGGGTTTGTAAAAATGCAGAGGAAAATGGAAAATGAGAAGTGTTGGGTTGAAGGCACGGTCCTGGAGTTGTTCTGCATCCCCATCCTGAATCCCCAAGCTGAGGGATTTGGTTTTTAGGAAGGAAACGAACTCCAAAAGTTTTAATAATAATAATAATAATAATAATAATAATAATAATAATAATAATAATAATAATAATAATAATAATAATAATAATAATAATAATAGGAGGGTGAAAAATAAAGGATTTTAGCCCAAAACCTCGCCCTGCACCCTGTGTGATACCCGAGCAGGAGGAGCAGGGACTCGAACCGGGCACGGGGCGGGGATCACGTGGGAGCCCCGGGGCCGGGGCGGGGGGAGAGGGGGGGTCCGGAGTGTGGAAAAGGCTGGGAGATATTTAAGGCACTCCAGGCAATTGCTCATTCGGCGGTGAGTTATTACAGAGCCGAGCCAAAGGTTATTAGAAAGGATAAGGGCAGCCATAAAACCAGCACAACTAGCATGCTTTTCCTATAGAGATTATCATTATTGGCTTATTAATACACGATAATTTTGAATTATACACTGCAATAAATAGAAAAGGCTTGACTCGGGGCTTTAAATATTTTATGAATCTCAAAGCGAACATTTTAAGGAGCACCATGTGGCTCCGACCCATCACACGGGCTCGGCTTCCTTCCCCCGTCCAAGTTCTTTTGCCTTCCCCCCCCCCCCCCTCCCCTTTTCCCCTAAATAATAAAATAGAAGTGGTTCTAAAGAGCGACCAGATTAAATTGGCAACATGTGAACGAGGAGGAGGCGTGTTCTGCCCAGCCGAAAATAACCGATTTGGGTCTTAAATGGATATTAAACTGCTCCGAGCGGCTCGGCGAGCCGGGAAGGGCTGAGGCAGCGGCTGCTGGCCGGGGCTTTTTTTTTTTTTTTTTTTTTTTTTTCTCCTAAAATTTAGCTCGGCCACGAAGAGAGGGAGGAGAGAGGAGGGTGTCTTGAGCCGTGCTCCAAAGCCCGGGTTGCAAAGCGGGGAAAAATTGCGGGTCCCCACCCCTCCTTGGAGTAGTTTGGTGAGTTTTTAGTTGCCTTTTTTTTTTTTTTTCTTTTTTTCCCTCGGTGCAATGCGAGCAGCTTTCTGACTTTATATATATATATATTAAAAAAAAAAAAAAAAAGCTTGTATATATATATATAATATATTATAGAGCCGCAGTGATGTCCTGCTGATAAAAGGCACTTTCCGAAATGCCCCGAGAACCATAACTCTGCCAAGAAACCGAAGTTCATTTCCTAAAAAGCCAATAACAGCCACAATAAAAGCAAGGAGGAATCTAACCGGGCTTTGAATCCCGCTTCCAACCCTCCCTCCTCCGCTTCCTTTTTTTTTTTTTTTTTTTCTTTTCCCTCTGAAACGCATTTTTAGGGCCTCACGGAGCCCCTAAAACGACCCAAACCCAACGGAGACGCCAACAAAACCGCCCCGGCTCTCAGCGTTCACCTACCGGCCCGCAGCGCTCAAGAAATACAATAATTCTAGCTAGCCAACTCTTCCCAAATCTTTGGAATTTGCACCCAAACTCCGGCGTCTTCGCCCCAGCCCGGCGGCTGCAAACCTGGCGGCGGCTCCGCGCCCCGATCTCCGCCGCAGGAAAACGCGGATTTCCCCAAATTGCTCCTTTTTTTTGTTTTGTTTTGTTTTTCGCTGCGATTTGGATTTTTTTTTTCTTTCTTCTTATTTATTCTTAATTTATTATTATTATTATTATTTTTAAGCCGCAATCTCTTCCGGGGGCAGCGGGAATGCCTGCAGGAGGAAAAAAAATATATATATAAAAGAGATAGCGCGCCGTGCTTTTCGCTGTGTAAATAGAAATTAAAAAAGAAAAAAAAAAAAGGATCGATTAAAACCCAAACCATGCGGCCCCTCCGCGCAGCTCCGCTCCTTGCCCCGCGCCCCCCGAGCATCCCCAGTGGCTTTGGAGGGGGGGGGTCCCGGCCGCTCCCCCCCTCCCGAAGCTCCCCGGAGCTGCGCCGCGCTCCGCACCCGGGCTGCAAAACGCGACCCGACCCCCCCCCGCTTCCCAGCCAGCATTTTCAGCCTGAAAAAAGGGGAAAAAAAAAAAAAAAGGAAAGAAAGAAAGAAAAAAAGAAAGAAAGTTGCACGCATGGTTGTCGCCCTCCTCCAGCCCGGGTTGTTTTTTTTTTTTTTTTTTTTTTTTTTAAGGCTCCTTCAGGTAGTAAGCGGTGCATGGACTGGCTTTTTTTTCTCCCTTGTTTACAGCTACAGAAGGCAAAAGAGCCATAAATCTTGGGGCAGCCCACAGAGACAAGTACATTTGTATGCATCGTTAGAAGCAGCTAATACCTCAGCCCATTAGCAAAGCACGGCGAGCTGGAGTTTCCGGTGTACATTAACTTACAGTTAAATTCTGGAGGAAAGGGCACTGCGAATTAACATAAACCAGATCCATCATATTGTTTGTCATCTCCGAGCAGCCAAGCGGGGCGCACGGGAGAAGGGGACGCGGGTGGGGGCAACTTTCCTCGTGGCTGGGGCCGAGCTGGGTGGTAGTTCCCTGGTTTTGGTTGATTTTTTGGCCCCAAGAGCAGGAGGGATGCTGAGCAGGGAGGGTTGATTTTTGGGAAGGGGGGAAGCTGGGTGTTGAAAGGAGCGAAACCCTCCTTGGCGTGTGCGCAGGGACACGCGTGTGCACGGACACGCGTGAACACAGACACGTGTGAGCACGGACACGCGTGTCCCAAATAGCCACGGGGCTCGCCCAGGGCCCATCTGTATGCCGTGCACCACTCCCGGGTATTTCTTAATAGGCTTTTTATATATTTTTCTCTCTCCCATTTTCTTTCTCCCATTAGCGGATCGATGGCCCCTCCGCAAAAGAGACCTCTCCTCCAGATCCATTACGCCAGCTATTTCCTTTCACTAATCAATGCTTTTTTCTCCTCCATCTCCCCTTCCACCCCTTTCCTTCCTCCCACCCCCCACCTCCTCCTCTCCAAGCTACACCCCCCCCCTTCCCACCCCAGCACCCCAAAAAATCCCCAACCCCACCCCACTGAGGGGCTCAGAGGCTTCATTTCACCCTGGGAAGAGATTCATCCCCCTCCCTCCTCTTCCTCTCACCTCACCCAGATAATTTGAACTTTTGCTATCGGTATATTATATATATATATTTTTTTGCATTCCCCCCCCCCTCCTTTCCTCCTTCCTTCGCCCGCGAAAGCGTTAAAGGTAGGAGCCCGGCACCCGCATCCAACAGCAGGCTTTTGTAGGGCTGATTTATGGCTTCAATCTTGGTTCACCCAGAGTTCACGGGGATTTGCTGTTCCTGAGGGCTAAAAGATGGTCTCACTTGACAAGTGTGACTATTGGAAATGCCTCTCTCGCTCGCTCGCTCTCTCAACTGCTGCGTTTCGAGAGTGTAAAAGGCTTTCTAATTGAGAATGAGACTCGGGGGCTGTGCCCCCCCCTCATCCCCATTGCTTTGCTCTTCAAGCGCAGCCCGGATGGGGGGTCCTGGCTCCGCGCAGGTACCGGCGGTAGGAGATGGGGTGCAAAAATCCCCCCAAATTCCCCCCAAATAATGGCTTTGGGCAAGGGCAACATCCCCCCAGCCCTATTTTCCAAGGGAATTCCAAATAAACCTCCCCCCCACCCCCGAATTCCTTCCGATCCCCTGCCACCGTGGGTTTTAAACAAGTAAAATAGTTTATGGAAGGCATCGAGGTCTTAAACTCCCGCAGAAGCATCAACCATAAATTACTCGACGTGACTCGCTTCCCAATGCGTCTCCCACTGCTCGGGGCCAGATCCTGACGCCGTTTCCCCCCCCTTACATTCCCCTGGAGCCCCCTTCTCTTCCTCCCCCAGCCTCTTCTCCCCCCCCCCCCCCCAGCCCGGCCTCATCCTCCTGCATCAGCCAAAATTTTGTGGTTCTTTTTTTTTTTTTTTTCGGCGCCGTAAATGGGTTTGTGCAGCGAGCCCCCGCCCGCGCTGGGCTGTAGGATAACCCTTGTGGGAATGTTAATCAGATGCAAATTCGAGCCGCAGCTAATCGCTTTCTGGGCCAGCGCACGCGCGTGTGCATGCGTGTGCGCGCACCCGTGTGTGTGTGTGTGCGTGTGTGTGTGTGTGTGCACACGTCTAATTTATGCTCCGAGCTAACGAAGCGGTGGCTCGGCGCCGAGCGGCGTGCAGGTGCGCGGCCACCTCGCCGGGTCCCCCCCCCCATTTTCCCCAGGCCTGGTGCAGGATGCGGCCCCCCCATTGCTGCCTGGGTCTGGTGGTTGGCACCCAGCGCAACAGCTGGGTCCCTGTATACGTTGTCACCTCCGTATGTGTGTGCTGCCCTATATACACGCCTCTATACGTGCCTCCATGTGTATGTACCTCTATACGTGCCTCCATATGTGTGTGCCTCTCTCTATATGCGCCTCCATATGCATGTGCCTCTCTCTATGCCTCTATCTGCACGTGCCTCTATATGTACATGGCCCTCTATGCATGTGCCTCTACATGTATGTGCCTCCATATATATGTGCCTCCATATATATGCGCCTCTGTATGTACGTGCCTCTCTCTATACGTGCCTTTCTCTTCTATATATGCCTCTGTGTGCGTATGCCTCCATGTGTATGTCTCTCTCTGTGTCTCTGTGTGTGCCTTTCTCTTCTATATGTGCCTCCATATGTACCTGTCTCTCTATATATGTGCCTTTCTCTTCTATATGTGCCTCCATATGTACCTGTCTCTCTCTATATGTGCCTTTTTCTTCTATATGTGTCTCTATATGTACGTGCCTCTCTCTACATGTGCCTTTCTCTTCTATATGTACCTCCATACGTACGTGCCTCTATATATACATAACCCTCTAAGTACGTGCCTCCATATCTACGCGTCTCTCTCTATATGTGCCTGCCTCTATACGTGCCTCCATACGTATCTACGCCTATAGAGGTGCGTGTGCGGCTCCTGCGAGCAGCGAGCGGTGCCCAGGGAGGTTGTGTGGGTTCCTGCAGCCAGCCCCAAAAGCACAGCGTCGCTATACCACCCTGCAAGGAGGCAGCCTTATATACGTGCCGGCTGCGGAGACGTGCCTCGGGGACAGAGCTGTGTGTGGGGGTGTGGGGTGATTTCTGGGGATGGAGCCACAGACGTGGGGGGGGGTCTGTATGTCCCCGTTTCCGGATGTCTGTAATTCTGTAGGGCCCTGTTTCTATACTTTTTCTATATATTTTCTATGTTTTAATATATTTTGTTTTCCTTACCCTCCTTGTGGGCCGTATGGATGTGCAGCCGCAGAGGGGGCTCGGTTGGGCCCCCCAGGCAGTGTCACCCATCAGGGATGGGGCTCAGGGGGATGTCACCCTGCCGAGGATGCTGCTGGGGTGGGTTCACCTACGGGTGTGAAGGAGGGTGGGGGTCCCCTTGTTCACCCCCTGAGCCCACCCAGGACCCCCCAACTCAGACAGGAGCTAACCCCATGGTCACCCATCCCCTACCACCCCCCTAACCCTCCCCATACCTCCCATCACTCAGCATCTCCTGTAGGTCTCCTATAGACCCCCTATAGGTCTCCTATAGGCCTCCTATAGCTTTTCTCTCTGCATTTCGGCAGCATTTGGGATAAGTCATTGAGGTCCTGGAAGGTCCCTTCTCCTAGGGACACCAGACCCTAAAGCACCCACAGCCCCGGGGCACGGCGATGCTGCCTTGCACCCCATCCTCAGCACCCTCCCCAGCCCCGCAGCCCCCTCGGCATCACCACCAAAACGCCCGGCTCCCCCCGCGACGCCTCCCATGGTTTCTTAACCTCCGTTAATTTCCCTAAAAACAACGCGCCCGGGCTGGAGGCGAGCTTTAATCCCGGCTCCGAGCCCTCGGCATAACTCCTGCATCTCAATTCGTGAGGTGGCAGGCATTATATTTTGCTGTCACTTTGGTTAGCTGCGTATTAAAGAAGGCACGGTGGGACGGCGAGATGGATGGGGAGAGGTGGCAATAAAGAAAGAAAGGAGGAAGGAAAAGCAGGAGGGAGGAAGAGCAGCCCCAGGTCTTGGGGGGGGGGGGGGCTCGGCATCCCGACCCATCTTTGGTGCGCTCTGATGCTTTTCCCCAAAAATGAGGGGTTTAAATCAGCTGGGGAGCCCCCAGGGTTGCTCAGCCCCAGCCCCAGAGATTTGATGGCGCGTCCTGTGCCTGGGGGGGAGCTGGCGAGGGTCTGCCTGGGGGGGAGGCCTCCTGCTATGGGAACGGGGCTGGGAAAATTGCAGTGGCCCTATTATGTCATTTAAGAGAACCCCATCGCTGAGCACCCAACAGCACCGCGCATTTGGCAGGTTCGAGCTGGGCGAGACGTGGCCACGGGCAACAGCGCCGGCTTCCCACCTTGCTCCATCCCTTTTGGGGACAGGAATTGGGGCAGGTTTGGGGGCAGCTCTGCAGCGCTACCCCCCCTGCCCACCTCCATCCCCCCCCCCGGAGATGCAGCTATTCAGAAAGAGAAGCCAAAATCTGGCATCGGCACCGTGCTGGAGCAAAAGGGAGAGAAACGAGCAGGTTTGGGATGCTTTGCAAAAATCGCTTGTGGGTCCCATTTTTTTTAATTATTCTTTTTTTAATTTTTAATTTTTTATTTTTTTTCTGTCTTTGGAGGGTGGGGGCCCCTTGCAGCAGCCCCCCCCAAAGCCGTGTTGTGCTGCACCCACTCCGCCGGCGCCTCCCCTCTTCCTCCCCGTGGGTTATTGTTTCCTCAGCAAATAGAGATGTAAATATACGGCAGCTCCCAGGCGGCTTTGACCTGGCAGCACGTTGCAATTCTCACTGCCATTTACACGTCCTCGTCGCACTTATTTATTTTTATTAAAATAGTTTAAGGAAAAAAAAAGAATCAACCAAAAAAAACAAAACAAAACACCACCAACAACAAAAAATCCCACCCCAAACAAACAAAAGAACCAACAAGCCAAGGAGGAGAGGAACCTCTGGCTCTCCAAGCTGCTGGGAATAAAGTGTATTTTCTTTTTTCCAGGAGGCTCTCTGGGCTGCTTTCTCGGCGAACACTGCTCTCTTGTTCTTAGAATCACTTTGCCATCTTGTGGCTCTCGGGAAGGAGGGGCCTCACCCTGCGCTCACCCCCATTAATCACCCGGACAGCCCTCGCTTGGCGAGGCCTCTCACCCTTTTCATCTCCCGGTTTGTATGCAGCCGCCCGCCCGCTCCAGCCCCGCACAATGCCGCCTCCTCCCCGCAGCATCTCCTCCCCGCGCCTGCATCCCGCTCCTGAGCACCCAGGAGCATCCGCATCCCGCATCCCACGTCTCCCATCCCTCATCCTGCATCCCGCATCCCACATCTCCCATCCCTCATCCCATATCCTTCATCCCACATCCACATCCTGCATCCACATCCCACATCTCTCATCCCACATCTCTCATCCCACATCCCTCATCCCGCATCCATATCCCACATCCTGCATCCTGCACAGGGACAAGGACACAATTTCCAAATCTATTTTATTGCCCCTCTCATGGCCTCCGAGATGATTTACCCAGCATTGCAATGAGCCGGTTATTATTCCATTCGGGGGAGGACTTCATCCTCTTGGGTGCCAAACTTTGGGGCGCAAGCGGGTGGCTGGCACCACGCTCAGACACAGAGATGTCCCAGTCCCCTTCAAGGAACCTGGTGCAAGCAAGAGCAACCACTGCAAGGGTGAAAAATGAGGAGAGAAAGTGCAAATCCCGTCCAATTGCAGATTCGGTGCATTTTTCTCTCCTTTAGGAGAAGAGCATTCATCTCCCGTGTGTGTTGGAGTACGGATGAGGGCTAAATGCTACTAGACGTGTGTGCACATGCCCTGGCGTGGTGCAGAGGTGTTTTTTCCCTTATGCAGGTGTTTTCCTAATTCGTGAGCACACCCATGTGTATATTTAGGGTGGCTCTGTGCAAGGCGTGTTTTTGCAAGGGACAGATCTGCATCCTTGATGCTTGCCAAAGCCAAAGCCAAAGCTGGGGGGGACGAGCACCCTGCTTGCTGCCGTGAAATGCCGGCACCCCGGAGGAGCCGGGAGCTCGCCGGCTGCTTGAGCGCGCCCGGAAAATGGCTGCTGTAAGCGAATTACAACTCCATTCCGGGAATTAAATCACAACTCGGCGCTAACTCAATTGCACCTCGTACGGCGGAAAGGTCAAGCGGGACTCGCGCTCGCGGCGTTCCAGTAATGAGAGCTTCCAGGCAGCCTCGCCCCGCGCTAACGAGACGAGTGGGGCCGCCCCAGCTCCGTCCCCTCCTGGGCTTCTTCCCGCAGCCCTCAGGAGGGTGCAGGAGGCCCCTTGCACACCCTTGCACGCGTGAGGTGAAGGGCAGGTGGCTTTGCGCAGGCGTGCAACGTGCGGCTTTGCACGGATTTAATGCAGCTGTGAATTTGCAGCCAAAAAGGTGGGAGCAGGCTGGGGTGATAGACACGTGTCGGTGCAAAGCATCACCCTGGTTCACCATGCTGGGCACAACCAGGACCGGATTTCGTGTGATTCAGAGCTCAGGAGCCCGGTGGGAGCCGGGGTGGGCAGCGTGGTTTGGCCTCGTTGCTACACCAGGGCGCATGGCCCAGCCATTTGCCTTCATCATTATTAGATTGGAAATGCCCCGGGGACCGGCTGCCCCCAGCACGCTGGAAATCCCCAGCTGGAAACCCGCTCACCCCCGCTCCAGCCACGGGTGCATCGAGCAAGAGACGCTGTCTTGAACGCTCCGCAGCGCGCCAGCAGCCCTCTCCCAGCGCCGCGCGAGAACAATGGACAATAAATAAATAAACACCCGCTTTTTTTTTTTTTTTCTTTTTTTCTTTCTTTCTTTTTTTTTTTTTTTTTTTAACCCGAAATCCTCCCCGTGCATTAGCATGCAAGGCGCTCGGTGCCGCTGCGTGACCTTTCTTTGCACCGGCTTCTGGGGAGGAGCGCGGCGCGGCGGCGGGATGCGAGCGGAGGGGATTGCGATGCAGATTCTAATTTTGCGATTACTGTCACAAAGCCATTTGTCACCCGCCCCGGGGAGACTCCGCGGACGTCAGCCCTCTGATGCTTCTTATTGCTGGCCTAATCTTTACAGATTGAATTAAGATTGGGGGACTTTATCAGCGGATTGCGCTGGGTGAAGGGTTAGGCGCGGATTTCATTTGTTGGGCGATGGAAGGACGGAGGCCTCCACCCCACCGAGCCGAAAAGGGAAAAACCGACCCCAAAACCAACACCACCGACACCACCAAAACCCGCCTATTACCGTGTAATCAAATCGCCTTTGAGACGCTTTTCGGAATAAAGCAAGATGGATGTTGCGTCCGTCCCCCCGTCTGCAGAGCAGAGGCGATCGCCCTCCATCCAGATATTAATTCTCCTATTAAATTAAATAACGCGAAGGGTTGTGCTGCTTTCATTAAGCGTCGTGGGCGAACGAGCTCCCTGCAGCCTCCGTCTCCCCGTCTCCCGCTCCTCCGAGCAGCGCACTAATTAGCAACAGGCAGCAGAAATGCTCGTCTGCCTCCCCTTCTCTCGCTTATTAATCGCTGCGAGTAATAAATAGACTTCTGGGGCTCGAGGCGGGGACGTGGGTGCCGGCAGCCCTGCAAGCGCGGTGCAGCGCCTGCTGCTGCCCCTTGTGCCTTGGGCACCTTTTGGGGTGCCCTTACAAAAAGACAGAGGATGGATGTCATCACCTCCCGCTGCTGGAGGGGAACGACCGCCCCAAACAAGGTGAATGTGTCCTGCTAATGAGGTTGGGATTGGTAATTGCAGGTGGCGGTGCTCGGTCAGGGTATGAGCCACCGATACATCCCTCCTGCAGTGTCCATGGGAGGGATGCTTTGGGATGGCGATGTAGGAGCCTCGGTGCATCCCTGGCCTTGGTGGAGGTCATTTTGGGTATAAACCCCTCATCGTGGCTCACCCAGGCTCCCTCTGGAGTCAGTGGAGAGAATCGGCACAAATCAGGAATTTCCAGGAAAACACCCCAAAGTGACCCAACCCCTTCCCACGGAGCGAGCTGGTGTCAGATGCAATTCCAGCTGGAAGGGGAATGTACAAAAACACATCCCAAGGGATTGCACGGAGCCAGATGATGCAAATTCTCCGTTCACCCCAAAACAGAGGGCTCGCAACCAGCCCCCTCCATCCCCATCACCCACCACCGTGTCACCGCGGCCCTGCTGAGAGGTGAGAGCTCGTTAAACGGCGACAGCCTCCTCGGTCGTGCTCATCTGCCTGGCCTTCACTAGGAAGAGATTGATTTAAAACCTCGAGCTGGAAGCCCGAGATCCTTTCTAAAAAAGCCTTGCTGCTCATTATGGTAATTGGTTTTGCTCGCTCCGCTGGCAAGCCCTGGTAAGGAGCTCACGGCCCTGGCTCGCCCCTGCCCTGCGCTCGAGGACTCAGCCCTGCTCGAGGATTATTGAGTTTCACGCTGACGTGCTTGGGTTTAGGAGAGCTCAACTATTTTCCACACTTTTTCTCACCCTGGAAGAGCAGGGGTTTGGTTACAGCAGCGTGGGAAGCGCCGTGCTGAATTTATCCCCCCTCCTCCCTGCTTTTGCTCATCCTTTTAATGCACCCTGGCTTTGCACGTCAACGCTGCTGATTCCAGGGCTTTGCCTGGGCATTTGGGGTGCTCACGTCTGCTGGCTTTTCCCTTCCAAAACCCAAGTTCCCCTTAAAAATTTCTTAGTGAAAAAAAAACACAAAACAAAACACAAACAAAAACAAAGAGAAGAGGTGGCTTCCCCCCGGTTTGCCACAAAGACAGACCCAACCCAGGGGATTTCGGCAGGACTTTGGTGTGCTCCATCCCGTACATTTTTAGGAGAGGACTCCTTCCAAGCTCAGCTGTTTGAGCTTAAAAGCCCAGCCCTTGGCACTCAGCCCTTGGTATTAATGGTGCTCGGTGGGCTGCCCTTTATGTTATGTGATGCTCCACGGCTCCGGCCGAGCTTCTCGGAGCCGGCAGCCCCTGGCAGCTTCCCGGTACAGCTTTGTGGGACCTATAAAACCATCAGCCTTCCCCTGCAAACAAAGCCGGTGCTGGGGGGAGGCAGGGCTGGGAGGCAGGGAGGACGGCGTCTGGTTTGTGCCGTGTTCAGCCCGGGGGTGGGATGCTCTCCCCGGCTCCCGGTTGCTCGCTCCCTTGCGATGCGTTGCCCGTCCTCTTCCCAAAGGCAATGGGGGAAGAGGGGCGGCTGCAGGAAGCCATTTGCTGCATCCCGTAAGCCGCGGGGGGCGGCGGGGAATTGCCCATGCCGAGGGAGATGCTTTTCTCCCTCCCCAAGCTGAGACGAGAAGCTTGCGGACCTGCGGGCGTCTACGGTAAAGAGAGATGGATCCTGACCGAAACGCCGGGGGAGCGGCAGTAAATTACCTTCCATTGACTGAGGAGCACTTTCATCCCTACCAAAGTGCACTTTGCATGCATTTTGCATGCACTTCAAATGCACTTTAAATTAATGCACTTTAAACTCAAACCCTTAGTTAATTCAGATTTGCTTGCCTGCATGTTCCCTATCAGGTACATCCCCAGCACAGGACCCAACCCGAGGCCCCCCAAAGCTGGCAGAAGGGCCTCCAGGTTGGCTTCATCCCAAATCCCATGGCTACAAAGGCAGTGTCTGGCCTCCCCCTTCTGTCCCCCTTCTGGGGAGAGGTGGGTGCTTGCTTGCTCATCCTCCAAAGGGATGCTCAGGACCCAACCTAGAGTGCTCCGCCTTTCTCCATTGACTTTGGGAGGAGACAAGGCAACTGATCCATGCCAATATTTTCTATTTGAGCAAGCAAAATCCACCACTAGTGCTGGAAAAAAAAAAAATGTTCTGTCCTCCCCTTGCTTCTGTCCACCCTTGCTTTAATGAGCAATGCCCAACCCGCGTGGATGTGGTGCCAGGCAGGCTCCAACAGCCCTCTGTTGGGATGGGGATTTGCTGAGCTAATTTTCACCTTTTTCACCCAATCTGCTCATTCTTTAGCCACGTGCAAGGTCACAGTAGGGAGACAGCAAGCCTACCAGCCTCCACCACCCCAAAGCTTGCTCTACACCAGCCCCATCTGCAGGCTGTGGGACAGCAAGGTGCTCTGCTCTCAGCCATCTTCACGTTGCCTCCCGAAGGGAAATAATTTACTTAGCTACCATCCTGCTAACTTTCTGCTGTATTGATCCATTGCCAATTGGCTGTTCTGCAAGAGAAATGAAGCCGGCAGCCACAGGATTAGCTGTTAATGCGTCAGTGGACTCTGAAAGGACAAAGTCAAGGGGATGTGTTCTTCTGAGAAGGTTTGCCAGGCTCTTTTTGGCAGGAGGTGAGGACATTCGGGGTTTGGTTGCTCCATGGTCTCGGGTGGGCTGTCAGAAGTGTGGACAAGCCTCTTGGTCAGTGATTCATTGGCCTTTCCAATCACTCCCTGCTTGCACAAGCAGCCGTGGTATCACGAAGGCTGGGAGGCAGCCATGGTCCTTGTACTGCCTGCCTTCAGAATATTTGATCAGTTCATATTATGATCCTTTCATATGACGATATTTCATAACATTCATAATAAATAATATTCATCAGTTGTGTGGGCACTTTTCATCTGCGTAACATTAGTCATTTAGTAGATGTGCCTAAATTAGGAACTTCATGCCCCAAATCTCTCTACGGTCAATGGAGAGAGACAAGCACCCTCAGGACTTAATTGAAGTGCTCATTGCAAATCCACCAGGAATCCTGCACCGGGAAAGGGAAACCTCAAATTCAGTGCCCAAAATCCATCTTGTCTCCTTCCATCCACCCCACAGGAAGGGAACATTTGGCTAAACCCAACGCTGGTTGGGTGGTGAAGCCAGACAGATCCTGTCCTTTAAGAAAGCAGCTGAACCTCAGCCTCAGCATCCCCTGGAAGGACGAACGAGCTCGTGATGCTGGAGCAGGACACGAGGGAGGCGGGTTCAGCACCAGTGTGTTGTAAATCCTCGCCGCGAGGCGCGTTGGCAGCCGGGCAAGCCCGGCGGCACTGAGACATATCTATAAGGGGACATTCATCAGCATTAATCCAAATCAACTTTGAAAGTGGATTAGCTAGAGCACATAAAGCCCCTTTCTGGACACTTATTCAGAATTAGAGTTGGTTTAATTCACTTTAGCTTAATTCGCAAAGCTAAACCGAATTAAGGCTGGCTGCCTTTTGAACGAGCAGCTCCATGCGCGGGTTTAATGTAATTTATCTCGCCCGCTTTAAATTCACGCCTCCAGCTGATCTATACGCCACCGGGGAGGAGGGCTGGCAGGTGACCCCAAGGTAAGAATTACAGCCCCGTGTCCCCGTTCGGGCTCCGTTCTGCTCACAGCCAGCAAATCGCCCACTCCGTGCTGGAGCCGTATGCTGGGCTGCCAGCCTGCCACCCACGTGAGTTGTGGCCGCCCTGAGAGGGTTTTTTGTGACACATCCCAGGGTGAAATGCAAGACCAAGCGATGTGCAAGGGCAGGGCTGTGAGTGATGCAGCCACGCTGCAGGAGGAACAACCAGGAAAATCACTCTTGGAGCATCTGCGGGGCTCTGCTGGCACCTGAGACCGTCAGCACACCTCCTGTCCTGGGGGAGAAGGTCCCGGTGATGGTAAATATGACGTCCTGAGGGATTTTGAACCTTTTAATCATTTTTTCCAGCCCTGATTCCAGCCCCTTTCGTCTCCCTGTTCTCATTTAGGGCGAGACCCTGGGAACCAGCCAGGCGTTTCCCCACCCGAGCTGGGAATCTGACCCCATTTCGGTCTCCCCCTCTGCAGACGATGGCGTAACGCTGAAAGCACGGGCTCCAGCACAGAGTTCCTCCCCTCCCGGCCGTTCCCATTTGGGACCTGCCTCGGCAGACCCCGATTTCACCCGGCTTCCTCCCAGGCAATGTCACCGCACCACTGCCATCTACAGCGTGACCCCCAAACATCTCAGCAGGGTCACCGCGTCCTGGAGCAGGACGGAGGGAGAAGATCTTCCAGCCCGGGTGTCTCCGCTGCCCCCGATCCATGGGAGGGGATGGGAACCACAGGGGACCCCGAGCAGGATGGGACCCTCCGAGGAAATGGTATCTACAGCAGCGATCGTGCTGGAATTTGGCTCGAAGTGACCCCATCAAACCGGACACCGAGAGGGGAAATGCCTCCACCGGGGCTTCGAGGAGGTTTCTTGTCTTCTCCTTATTAATCACAGAAAAGAAAGCGGGTCCCTTCCCCTCCCATAAATCTTGCTGAGCTCTTTGCTGGACCCTTGGCTCGCCGCCTCCCTGCTCTGCTCCTCCAGTGGACAAACTGGGGAGGAAAACTGGTGTTCCTGCAGCTCCAGGCTCCTGCAGGGTGCTAAGCACGCACTTAAAGTCAGGCAAATGTTTCTGTGCTTCATTGAGCCTGGGCATTAAAATCATAATCTTTTCTTTAAATTCCTGATCTGAGTTTCCTTGATTTTGAGGGCTTATTGCTCAGTTTTCTACAGATGAGAGGAGGAGAAACTTTATCTCCTTGGGCAAAACTGGGACTCCTGCCTTTCATCCAGGCAGGACCTGGTGCCTTCATCACAAGGCTCCTGGTAACTTGTTAGGAAGCCCCAAAATAATGAACAAAGGAGGAATTTTGAACATTTTATAATTATCCTAAGAGCTACTTTAGCATCCCCTGAGATTCTGATGGACTGCCTTCAGGTGTGTCTGATGGAAACACGCTGCCCGCTGGGCTAACGCCTCTCTTTCTGCTTGTCAGTGCTGGAGATACAAGGCCCTCGCTGGACGCACTTGGCTTTCAGCTCCATCCACTGGGACCAAAGGAGAGAAAAATCTGGGGGCTGGCACAGCTCCCTGTACCCCCATCTCCTCCAAAAAAAAAAAAAAGAAAAGGCCCAAATATTGCCAATATCTTCACATCTCCTAAATGTCTGGTTTCCATTAGTTGATGGGCACCTCTTGAAGTATTTCAGCAGAGGGATTTTAAATGGTTCTAGCACGAACCACTCTCAAGGTAACCATTATTATATCTTAAAAACATTTTATTACAAAGGCATATGTATGTTTTAGCAATGCTCAGATGGCTACTTAATGTCATGTTTATCCCAGGCCAGACGCTTCTCAGAATGAATGAGGACTGTAAGATCCAAGTTCCCCTTTTGTTTAATGGACTTAAAGTTGTTTAAATCATCAGCTTCACCCGAATGCCTCACTTAAAACCGGGCAGTCTATTTTTCTCCATTAAAAGTTCATTCGTCAGAAGTGGGGGGGCGAGCCTTTCTGGAAAGCCCTGATGGAGAACAAAAACGTCCATGCGAGGTCGTGGCCATGGGTTGGGTGTTCTCATCTGGGATGGGCCATTTCTTGGTAGAATGGGCCCAAAAGTGACAACCTCCATCCTTCTGTGCACCCTTGCTGGGGAAGGTGCTCTGGTGGCCTGACGCACACCCTGGACCCTTTTCCTTCCCCCGTGCCCCCTCTTTAAGCTGGAATCCCCCAGCCCATGGCTCCCCAGTTCCTCCCCAAGCCCCTGTGGGTGGTGGAGATGGGGACAAGCTGGTGGCAAAGGCCACCATGGGGTGTCCAGCTCAGCACAGACCGTGGAGAAGGAGCACATTCCCCTTGGAGAAGAGCTGGGTAGCAAGGAGCGAAGCCAGGCAATGAGCTCAGCTTTGCAGAGCCTGAAGCAGAGCTGAGTCCTGCTCCTGACACTGGGTTTTGCACAGGTGGGGATTTAGGATATCAAAGTAGAGACAACCTGCCCCCAAGAGGACACGAGGCTAGGGGTGGCTTCTCCATCCACAGCCACTATTAAATCTGAACATTTCCCTCTCAGATAT
Organism: Aythya ferina; assembly: GCF_964211825.1. NCBI lineage: Eukaryota > Metazoa > Chordata > Aves > Anseriformes > Anatidae > Aythya > Aythya ferina. Next base: position 2,272,182 of record NC_140325.1, read on the forward strand.
ATCCCCTGGCCTGGACAGGAGAATCCCTACAGCACAAACACGACCAACTTTACTCTCAATATTGTCCTTTTTTTTAATTCCTTCCACACCCACAAAGACACCGAGCTGCCCCCCGCTGTAACCCTCAAAGCCCACAGGCTGCAATTCTCCGCCAACCGCCGCCTGGGTGACTTTGTATTCTCCTTGCAATATTCATGCGTGTGCGGTACAAATGTAAATACATCCAGGCTGTCCCGCTTTGATTCATGCTTTGGTATCAAATCACATGTGCCTCCCCGGACGCCATAAATCTCCGCACGGGAACTCCACCTGAATTGTTCTTTGTGTGTGTCGCAGGTCAGGATGAGGAACTGCGTGGCGGGGGGAGATGCAGACCCCCCCTTGCCACCGCAATATTTCCATCCGCCTCCATGGATTGACGTCTTCACGGGGACGCAGGCGACACCGTGCTGGAGGGGATCATCCTTGGGCCAGGCTGGCTCCAGAGGAAGAAAAATGTGGAAAAAAAAAAGTGCTTTCTGGGGACCTGATGTGTTACGGATCACAGACCTTGTTGTCCCAGCCCGGTGGGGGGCAGGAATGTGGTCAGGGCCGTGTTGGGACTTTTGCCACCAGCCCAGTCATCACCTGGAGTCATTTTGGCCGCTTAGGAGATGAGGTCCCACCTAGGTGGGTGCTCAGGGTCCCTGCAAAATCAATGGATGGAGCTTGGCACGTCCAGAGCCCACCAGAAAGCCGTGTTTGGGATGGGACGGGTGCCCGTGGGAGCTGCAGGCAGCCAAGAGCCATCTCACTGCCCCATGACCGCTCCAGAGCCAGGTCCTTGAGGTGGTCCTTGGAGCATCTCCTGGGTGGGCTGGTGGGAGCAGTGACCAGCAACAAAGTCCCCAAAACTTGTGGACAGAGAGAAATGACCAAAGAGCACCCAAAACCACCACATCCTTCCATGGGCCAAGCACACAACTTTGGGGATGCTCTGGCACAGGGCACTCCACATCCCAAAACTCACCCTACAGTCAACGGAGAGCCCATGGAGCAAAGCCTTGCTGGCAAACACCATCCAGACCCAGCTGAGCTCACAGCTCAGGGCAGATTACAGCAAAATTAAGTTTTTTTTTTTTGAATGTTGGGGAAAAAAAAGGAGTGAAACACTCACGGACTTCCAGGGAGAGCGAGACTCTCCAGCAAGAAGGATTGGAGACAATTACGGAGCCCGGCACAAAGCCCTCAACATCTTTCATTATATCCACAGAATTAAAACACGTGGAGTGAGCATCGAAAATTCACTGGCTAATAACAGAAGTAAAAAGTTGTTAATCAGGCACGTGACCCTATAAAATAAAGGGAATAATTGAAAAGATATCTAATTTATCTATTGAATGCCTCCAACGCTCTCTTTATCACTTAGATGGACAGAATATAATTGGTATGGTGAAAGCCATCAATCTTAGGAAGTGGGCTTTCTGTACAAGATACAACTATTACTGTCATATTATGACACCATAATATCAAGATCAATGACATTTTAAATGCACTCCAGTTATGGGCAATTGGTGACAATAAAAACAGTGACAAATTGATGAAACAAGCGCCAAATGATCTGGTGTCTAAAATAAACCATAAATAATCTTCTTAAAAAATATATATCCGCCGAATTTGCAGTCATTGGCGGGGGGGGGGGGAGGGAAAACGTTGACTTCTTCAATTGATCGATTTACCCAGGGACAGAAGTATCCGATGGACTGCGATTTTCTTGAAGGGGCAACTTTCTGCTTTGATTTAGGGGTTATTCCCATGCAGTTTAATAATGTTATCGTTAGCATAATTATTGCCATAAAAAAGAAAGGTTATCACTTAGAAGTGGAAGCTACTCCCAGCTGAAGAGTCAACACTATTGAACAGTAAACACCAACGCATTTTTTAAATATTATGGCACCAGGACAGCAATATTCCCTCGGGGTGTCTGCAGCCCTTAAATAAAGATAATAACAGCAGCAGCAATCACGTCTGGATCTTTGCAGAGCGCTCTGCTCACAGGCCTGGCCATGCTCCCGGGACAGCATTTGTTTTTTTTTAGCAAGGGGTCAGAGTGGGCTGAAACCCTGCCTGCTGGTCCCAAACCTGTCCCTGGTCAGTGTCACCTCCCTAAACTCAGCCTGAGCCCCATCAGCAGGAATTGAAGACCCCAGGGACAAGCACGGGAAGGGAGAACAGATCCTAAAGGAATGCACTTGGTGTAACAGGTCCTACAGGAACAGATCCCATAGGAACAGATTTCATAGGAAGAGATCTCATAGGAACGGGGCTTAGAGAAGTGCATCCTGGATCCTACAGGGACAGATCCTATTGACATGGATCCTATGGGAACAGATCCTGTGGGAACGTGTCCTATAGGAACAGATCCTCTAGGAATGTATCCTGGGGAAACAGATCCTATTGGAAGGGGTGCTTTAGGAATGGATGTTAGAGGTACAGAATCTCTAGCAATGGATCCCAGGTTAATGGATCTCATAGGAATAGATTCTAAAGGAATGGGAACTAGATCCTGTAGCTATGCATCCTAGAGAAAAGGATCCTATAGGGATGAACTCTTTAGGAATGGATCCTAGAGGTACAGAAGCTGTAGCACTGTAGAGAAATAGATCCTATAGAAATGTATCGTATAGGAACAGATCCTGTAGGAATGAATCCTACAGAAGGAAATTAAGAGAAAAAAAGTGAGAAAAGGGCCCAGAGCAACACTGAGAGCCTGGGACTGGCTGCTGGCCTAGGAGAGTCTGCATCCCACGCATCAGGGCTGAGCTGGGGCTGGGACAGAGAGCAGCTGGTCGGGAGGGAAAAGAAAAAAAGGTAAAGGAAACAGGAAAAGGAAAAGAAAAAGGAAAAGGAAAAGAAAAAGAAAAAGAAAAAGGAAAAGGAAAAGGAAAAGGAAAAGGAAAAGGAAAAGGAAAAGGAAAAGGAAAAGGAAAAGGAAAAGGAAAAGGAAAAGGAAAAGAAAAAGAAAAAGAAAAAGAAAAAGAAAAAGAAAAAGAAAAAGAAAAAGAAAAAGAAAAAGAAAAAGAAAAAGAAAAAGAAAAAGAAAAAGAAAAAGAAAAAGAAAAAGAAAAAGAAAAAGAAAAAGAAAATACCGTATTTTGATTTTCTGATGATTGTTTTACTTGGAAGTGATACTGAGATTCCCATTCTTGCAGATCATTTCTTTGTTCAATTCATCATTTAGAAATGAGAGAAGAATCTGTCTCTTGTGCAGTTTTGTGGCATTTAAAAACCAGCAACGTCTTTTTGGTTTCTCCTTTGTGTGTGTGTGTGGTGGGTAATTATCTTTTTTTTTTTTTTTTTTTTTTTTTGGTGGTGCTGGTGGTGTAATCATCTGTGTTTTTTCTCCCCAAAGGAGAAGGAAGGGTGATGTTGGAGGTTTCTCAGGGTTTTTGGACTGGGACTCACCTGGCCCTTGGGAGGGTGCTGGGATGGGTCTCATGGTGGGATGGTTCCCATGGTGGGAGAGGTCCTGTGGTGGGTTGAGGCCCATGGTGGGATGAGTCCCATGGTGGGACATGTGGTGGGATGAGACCCATAGTGGGATGGGTCCCATGGTGGGATAAAGTCCCCAGCAGGCCCACCCACACAGCCACCTCCCTTGGGACGCTTCCACCTGAGCTGCACCCACCCATGGGCGCACCACTGGGCTCCTCAGCTTCGGCCAAACCCATGGAAGCACCACTGGGATCTTCTGGGCAACAGCAACATCTCCAGCCTGGCTACATCCCGACGGGCTCTACAAGGAGCTGGGCACCTCTGCAGGCATCCACGTGTGGATTTACGCTGCCACCGAGGCATCAGCTTTGAGACCTCCACGAAGGCTTGGCCAACGGAGTGTGGCAGAAGCACGGCAGGACTTGGCCAGGCAAGAAAGGGCTGGGGCACCATGCCCCGTGCCAGAGGAAAAAATATCAGAGTGGAGCAAGCACAGAAAAAAAAAAAAAAAATGAGTTTCCTATGGGCAAACAAAACCCTGAAAAAAGGAAGCCAAGGGAAAGCCAGCACAGAGGACCTCCTCCCCGCGGCTCAGTGGTGAAATCGCTCGGTTCTGCCTCGGACTTGTTCTCTCTTCTCTGTACTTGATAAAAGGCTCAAAAATGCCGCCACAATGCAATGAAAAATGGCTCCGAAATGGAAACGGCTCCCGGCCCCGTCCAGATATTCACTCTGCTTGGATTCTTTCTGGATGAATCTGCACCAGAACCATTTCGGCTTTCAACAGCTCGTTCCTCAGCAGCTCCGCACATCGCTGCCAGCCACATGTTGTCCTCAGCCCCTTTTTTTTCAGTGAATTGCCCCAAAATGACTGTGTGACCAGCAGGGACTCAGCATCAAGCCTAAGGGTGGGGGATGATGGAAAATCCTTTCTTGGGACCCCCTGCTCTGAGCTGGAGGGGATTTTGGGGCTGGTCTGGTCCCCAGATTGCTCTGATGCTGGTGCAGCCGCTGGGTTTCAGCACAAAAACACGAGGCCCCGATGGGTGGGGGAAGGCTCTCGTGTGTGGCTGCTTGGTGTGGTTGGTGCCCAGGGAGGAGGCAACGGGAAACTCATGGGTTTCATGTGAAATCACCAAATCCATCTGCTGGGATGATGGAAAAGGGCCCTGGGATGGGCAGCGCATCTTAGGAGACCTTTGAGGACTTTCTCCCCTAACCCAAAACTGCCCCCATCAGCCTCCCTACAAACCCCAAAGAGACACCACCCCACAGCCCAGCCCCGGCAGGACGGGCTCCTCCATTTGGGTAGAATTCAACTCATTTCAGCTCAAAGCAGAGAGAACCCAGCGCTTGCATCCCAGATTGCACCAAAGTGGGGCAACCTCTGGAGAAACACAGGGCAGGGGCTCAGCTGTGCTTCAAAAGGGGAAACTGAGGCAGGGAAAGTGGCTACTCACAGCGTGCTGGGGAGGATGAGGAGGGGACGGAGCCTCCCACCCCGTTGTGCTGCCTCGCCTCTACCGGAGGCCCTTCCCGGAGCCTCCTTCACTCACCGGCTTCATCAATGACCGTCCCTAACGAATGGCTCTGGGCGAAGCTGAACACCCACTTAATTAAACGCCGGGAGACGCCGGGCACAGCCGCCTCGCCTCGCAGGCATCGCTCACGCCCGCGATGATAGTAAGCGGCTTTAATATTGAAATATGTGCCATTTAGGAAAGTCAAGGCATCTCCGAGCAAAAAATAAAACAACTTTTAGCTTGATAAAAGATACGCCGAGTAAATACATTAATAGGAGGTAATTGAAAACTCCCGGGTAATCTTTAAGCAATCATGAACTTCAGCCGTCGGGGTGGCGGGGTGTATATCCTGTGCTGGCCGGCACGGCGCGGCTCGCCGCGGCTTTTACAGATCACAGCCCGGGTGTTTTATGGTGCCAGGTCTCGGAGTGCAACAGCGGTGTCATATTTAGATTTCTAATTATATTTCGAGATGCTTCAGTGGCTTTTCTTGCCGCGCAGCCGCTGCAGCGCGCGGACCCGCTGGCGGCGCTGAACAAAGGGGGAATTGCGGAGAGGAGCAAAGCAGTCGTGAGCCATAAAAGAGAGAGAGGACAAGGTATCACCTAATGGAAGAGATAAAGATGTTCCCTCTCCTCTTCCCAGGCTGGCTCATATTAATATGACAGGAGTCTGTCTGCTCCCACGAGCGGATGGACGAGGAGACGTGGTGGTTTATTTTTTTTTTCTTTTCCTGATGCTTTGCAATTTGCTTCCATTCTCTGGCCCTAAGCAAAGGTCCGTGTGGCAGGACTTGGCGCCAGCATCCTCTCCTCCTCCCGCCTTGCTCAGCAAGATGCAGAGGATGCAGCCTTGGGATGCGCTCCCATGGGTGCTGGGCTCCCTGTGAATCGGGAGGAGGGGACCCCTGTGTGCCCATGGTGCCACGGATGGGAGAGGGGTGCTTCGGGATGGGGGACCCCACGCTCCCCACGCATGGCTGCTTTTGGGTATCGGGGTGATTGTGCGACTGCTGGAGGTCTCTGCTCCCGGAGGAAGGTGACGTGCCACTTCTCCATCCATCTGTCCCCATCTCACCATCTCTCCATCACCCACTCACACCAACCAGAAGAAATCCCTGGTGCTCTTGGGGTGCCAAGGCGCCCTACCCCCAGGAGAGGAGACCCCCAGCTTGGAGAAGACCCCCGCTGCCGGCTCTGCCCCCGGGCTGTGATTTTCAGCCAGACTGACGGACTGACGGACGGCGACGCCGGCTCCCCGTGCGTCCCTGCCCTGCTTTGCAGAGGCTCGGCAATCCTGCGGGGAGCGGGACATAAATCTCGAGGTCACAGCTAATACCCATTAACAAGCAGCACTGCTTGTAGGTGATTGCTAGGGATTCTTTATAAGGCTTTTGCAGATGAATGGACTGCCTGCGGCCATAAATACACTGATCCACGGCCGCCTGCCTCCAGCACCGGTGCTCTGACCACGCTTGGCTTGTTTCCTTAAGGTTTCCTACCTCGGGCTGGCGGGGAGGGTTCAGAAACCAGCCCCAGCCAGGTCAGAGCCCCCCCCTGGTATGCAGGATGCTGGGCAAATCCCTTGGGCAAGGCAAAAGTCCCCTGAAAGGGTGAGCGTGGAGGGACCCGATGTCTGGCCCTCGTGATGCTGTTGTGCAAACACCCACCCGTGGCCACGTTGTGGGTACATTTTCCTCAGAATCCCTGTGGGAATGGGGCACGGTACCCGCTGGGATGATGCTGGATGTGGAAAACACCACGGGAAAATATTTCTGCATGGGAATTACCTTTGGAAAATGGGTTTGGCTATGATGGTTTCAGTGAAATCTCAAAGATTCTTTTTTATTTTTATTTTTATTTTTAAAAGGTCAGATCTGGCCTGGGTTAAGCCCCAAAATGAGCAGCAATGAAATGTTTTGCCCTGATTTGCATGAATGGATGAGGAGAGCTCAGCTTGGCACCCGGGGATCCTCTTTTCCTCCTTTTAAGAGGCCCTGAAGATAGACTCATCTGTAGAAACTCATTACTATCTTTAATTAGCCTTAGCTTTAATTAACCTGAGGGACCAGCACCCTGGTGCCATTGCCCCATGCTTGGAGGCCCTTTCTATGCAGAAAACCACAGTGTGGCCGGGGGCACCACACAAGGGTGGACAATGAGAAGATGCCAGGACATGGGCAGTGATGCTGGGATGGGAGGGGACCCCAAGAATGGGGAAAATGGGTCTATAAAAAAAAATAAATCTATAAAAAGCACCTGGGCTGCTCCTTGTGGCTGCATTGCACCAAGGAGAAATTGAAAAAATCTCACCGTTTCTGTGCATTCTTGTGACTCCCAGGTTTGGGAACGGGAACAGGGAGCAAAAAGGATCCAAACGTATCCGGAATCCTCCCGAACACCCCAAGATCGTCAGACCCCGAGATTTCCCAGCATCGGGCAGCCCCAGACGATTCCCAGCCCCGCCAGCCGCCCTTTGAGATGCCAAACAAATAAATAAGGCAAAGAGAGAAAGCCCGAGCTGACGGATAGCCCCGGAGGGAGCCCAGCCTGCGCCGGGCAGCCTCGGGAGCACAAAGGCGATATTCTCACCCTGTGCAAAATGCATTACCACCGCCCAGCCCCGCGCTCCGTCTCCTTGTGTAAATACGGGGAATTTATGGTTGCTTCTCCCCCCGTAGCCCTGAGGACAGTATTTGGCTGGAGGAGAGGAGGGCAGGCTGTGTCCTCGCATCCTCTGAACTCCAGCGAGGGCTTGGGGTGAAGCAGAGTTTGCTGCGCCTTTCCAGGGAGTGGGAATAAATACAGAAAGGCAGGGGAGGAAGGTATTGTAATTCTTTCGTGGAGCTGGGAAGGAGCCCGTGGTTAGCACGGGGGCAGAGCTTGGGCTTGCTCCAGCCCAAAGAAACAGAGAGAGAACGGGGTCGGGGCAGGGGGGCATGGAGGGGACAACGGGAGCAGGGCTGGGGGCTCCAGGTGGGAAATGAGGTGCAAGCCCAGGGGAAACACTCAGGGTGGACATGGGGAAGGGATGAGATGGACAGAGGCAGGAGACTCGGTGTGATGTAACCACAAAGATGCTTTGCTGGCTGCAGGGTTTAGGTAAGTGAAATGGTGAAAATCCACTTGGCAAGTCCTTGGGAAAGGGGAAATGTGGGAAATGTGGGAAATGTGGGTTTGTGTTCCACGGTGGCCAAACCTTTTTGTTTCCTTGGGGTGGCTGAGTCCAAGGTGGGGTTGGCAGAGCCATGGCGAAGCTCAACCATTGGGTTATGGCCAAGCTCAACCAATGGGTTATGGTAAAAGCTCAACCAAATGGGTTATGGTAAAGCTCAGCCATCGTGTTATGGCCAAACGCAACCATTGGGTTTTGGCCAAACTCAACTGTTGGGTTATGGCGAAGCTCAACCATTGGGTTATGGCCATGCTCAACCATTGGGTTTTGGCCACGCTCAACCAATGGGTTATGGCCAAGGTCAACTGTTGGGTTATGGCCGAGCTCAACCAGTGGGTTGGGTCCCAACTCAACAACAAAGTCATGGTGTGAGGTGGGCTGGTCCCTGGCCACCCAACTGCTGTCCCACCATGCCGACAGGACTCACTCCTCACTCTCAAGGGTTTGGCTTCTTGTTCCCACTGCCAAGGCTGCTGTCTGGTGCCCAAACACGGTGCTCAGTTCCTAAGGATGTTGGGGTAAAGTGAGAAAAAAGGAACTTTTGTGCAAAGGGCTGTGGACTTGGGACATGGAGACATCCAAGGGCAATTATCGCCTCCCCTCTAACTGTGACGAGGATGAAAACCAGCCCCCCAAACGGGATGGTTGCTTTACAACCCAGCTGGAAACTTCCTAAATCCTGGTTTACCACAGGAAAGCGAGGACGCTCCGACTCGCAGCAAGACGCTGGAGCAGAACCGCGCTTGCAAATCGGGCCAAGGTTGCTCCAACGAGGCCGGCGAGTCGTTTCTCTCATTAGCAGCCGGGAAGAGAGAGCAGAGCTGCAGCGGGGACAAATTAAGCGAAGCAGCAGGCATGACGTCGGCGCCGGGCCGGCGGAGCAGGCGGCTGGGAGCCGCTCGGGGTGCGCACAGGGAGCGGCTCCCGGCGGGGGACCCATTTGTCGAGGATGCTTTAGGAGTGATGGAGCCGTCCCCACCGCACGCCGGGGCTCTCTCGGGGAGCTGGGTGTATTCGGGGGATTTTTTTTTTTTTTTTTTTTTTTTTTCTAAATCCCAACCCCCTCAGCCAGCCTCTCTCGGGGCAGATCGGTGCGATTTTTACACCATCAAATTAACTTTTATGGGGGGAAATGTCTGTTTTCAACAGATTTTTTTTTTTTTTCATAGACCGAGGCTGCGCTGCTGCTGAACACTCAGTCAGCCCCTAACGAGGACGGGAAACGCTTCCAACACCTCTGCCAGCGCAAAGCGAGGCTACAAATAAACCACTCAAACGGACGGCTCTTGTTCTAATCACCCCATAAAATGTATTTAAGCGGCTAGCCTGAGACTTTCCAGGGGTTTATTTATCTATTTATTATTGCGGCTGACCGGAGAATCCTTCTCCTAAAGAGCCCGGTGCCAAGAGCCTTGAGTTATGCAAAGGCAGGAGGGGTGTGAGCAGGGAGGGAATCGCTGTGCTGCCGCCTGCCGGGACCGGGGGGGCAATGGGGGCACCCCAAAGAGGGCTGCTACTGCCCAGGAGCTTGGAGGGCTGCTGGGGTTCCTGCCGGGGTGTTTTGGGGTCGTTTTTTAGGGGAAAGAATGTATTCAGACAGATGGACCCATGCCTGAGTGGGCACCCGGGTGTCACGTTGCTGATTTATTCGCAATTGCAATTTGGGGGGAAGCTGTTGAAGTTTTGGGATGATGTTTTTCCCTGGTATGGGGGATGCAATTGAAATGTGGGAGATGTAACCGCATTTGGGGGGATGAAGCTGCAGTCTGGGGGATGAAGCTGCAATTTGGGAGATGTAACTGCAATTTGGGGGGATGAAGCTGCAATCTGGGGGGGGTGAAGCTACAATTTGGGGGGATAAAGCTGCATTTTGGGGGGATAATGGCCTTCCCTCGTGCAAGGGATGCAATTGCAGTGTAGGGGAAGATATTCCCTGCTCATTCAGGGGTGCAACTGCAACACAGAGGATTGCAACTGCGATTTGGGGCAATGCAGCTCCAGCTCGGTCCCTGCCTCACACCTCCCGACGTGCAGAGAGGGTGCACCGATCCCCCCGGCCTTCCTCCCATCACCTCTCTCCCTCCTGGCATCTCCCCACCAGGCCCCGTGGATGCTCTGGGGGTGTCCCCGGCAGCACGGCGCACGCCCTGCTCCTTCCGCTCTTATCTCAGCCCCTGCAGCCTCTGCAATCACCTCCTTCGCACGCCTTTTCCTCTGAACCCCTTCCAAAGCAGTAATTACACCGCTGGGAGAGGCTCAGCCAGGTGCGGCGGCGCCAGGACCACATAGCAAGAGGCAAAACCCCACTGCTGCAGCCTTGCGAGCCAAGGGGAAGGCACGAGGAGACCCCCCCAGGGCTCGAAGGCAGCCCGGGTCACGGTTTGGGGGGGTTCAAATTGCCATCTGCAGGATGCAGGCACGATCTGGGGGTGCAATCTGCAGGATCTGGGGGTGCGGTCACTATTTGGGGGATGCAAACCCTAATCGAAGGCAACTGCAAGCTGGGGCTGCAATTGTGGTTTGGAGGAAATTGTAAAATGGGGGGGTGCCATTGCAACTCGGGGGTGCAGTTGCAATCTGAGCGTACAACTGCAGTCTGGGGGTGCAGTCGTTTGGTGTGTGCAAATGCAATTTAGGGTTGCAGCCGCAATTTGGGGGCGCAGCTGCAGTTTGGGGCAATGAGAGTGACTTGGGGAAGCGATTCGGGGACGAAACCTGGGGCACACGCTGAAATTTTAGGGGTGCATCCATGATTTGGGAGAGAAAACTGGAATTTTGGGATGCCACTCCAATCTGGGCGATGGAATCGCGATTTGGGGAAGGCAGCGAGAAATTTGGCACTGAAGCAGCCCCCCCACACCCAGCAGCACCCATGGGTGGCCCCAGGCGGGAGCAGCTGCTGTCCCCTGCCAACCCCCCCCCCGGCACCACGCGTCCCCGCACGCTCCGCTCACCTCGACGCTCCCGGATTCGGAGGTGATGGAGCGGGCAACAGCGCCTTGCTTGCTGGGAGCGCACTGGGTTGAACTGGTGTGGACTGGGAGCATCGCCCTGCTTCCCGTCGCTGCACCCTCTCTTGGGGAAACTGCTTATTTGGGGCTGTTTGGGGCCTTTTTAAGGCCTGGAGGTGGGTGCCAGGAGGAGAAGCCCCTTCCCCTTGCCATGCGCTGGCTGTGGGTTCATCCCCCCCCTCTCCCCCACCCCATGGTGCAGCTCTGGTTGCTGATCCGGCCGAAAACTTGTGCCAAAAAAAAGTTTCTTCTTGACCCAAATGTGCTGCAAAAAAAAAGCAGCGCATCCCACTCTCTGAGCCCTCACCCCAAATAACCCCCTGACTCCTCCTCCTCCCCAAAACAGCCTGGAATCCCCCTAAAATCCCCTGCAAGGCTTTATTATTATTATTATTATTATTATTATTATTATTATTTTCCCTTGGAAAGGGGATGCCAGGAGTTTGGGGTGTTGCAGCCCCATCCCTTCCTCCGCCACCCCATTAAAAAACATCAACTCAGCTGCACGGGGAGCGGGGAGATTTGCTGCAAACGGGGTTTTTGCTGCGAAAGGCACTGGTTTCCAGCAACATCATGTCCCAGCCTGGCTTGAAAAGTCCCCAAATCGGCCAAGAGTTGGAATTTGATAGAAATTGCGTACTTTTCATCCCGGGGAGGATATAAAAGGGAGATAAACCCCAGAAGCGAGGACACCCATTGAGAACTGAAGGCAAAGGGGGGATCCCAGGGCGCAGCCCCCTCGACTTCTCCTTCACCCCGATGCTTCTGCCCTTTACCCGGAGCCTTCATCCCATCCTCTTCCCACCTCTTCCCGCTGGCTCAGCACCACCTGCACCCCCGGCCGGGGCAGGGGCTGCCGCTTGGAGCCAGCAAAGCAGAGCCCCGTAAATATTAATCAAGCCGCTTTGCTCTGTTTAGCTCCGCGGGATGCAAACAGATGGGAGACGAGAGGGCTTTTTACCCAGCCGAGGAGCGGGGTAACTCAAACCTAATGAATTCCAGCAGCGGAGCGTTTTTCCATAAAATCAATAGCGGGATACGAGGCGTAAATATTTTATTAGGGTCTCGGGCGGGCGGCGAGGCTCTAAGGGGAAGGGGGGGGCTCGGTGGGTTCGGAGCAAAGGCCTGGATGCGTCGCGGAGGGGGCGAGGGTGTGTTTTCCTGGAAAAAAGGGAAAAAAAAAGGGGAAAAACAGAAAAAAAAACAGCAAAAGCTGGAGGTGGAAAGGCACCGGAGCACCCGGCATCGCCAGTGCATCCCATCCCATGGGGCTGGGGGGGGGGGCTGGCGAGGCAGCCCCGAGCCCGAGCACGTCCCGAGCAAAAAGTGCTCTCTGCTCATTTAATATTAACAAATTGAAATGAATTATTGTAATGCCAATTAACTTGTAGCTGTCCCTTATTAATAGTAATTTAGATTAATATTTCTTGGAAGCGGGAACGCGGGGCTCAGGGCGACGTGCCTCGAATACCAGAGCGCGGCGGAGCCCTCGCCTTTGGTTATTTTTCTGTTTAGCTGATTCCTCGCTTTTTCAGCCCAAAACGGGGAAGGAGGCCCTGTCCTCAGGGAGGGGGGGAGCTGTCCCCCCAGGGGTCGAGGTGAAGGGGCAGGGGGCCGGGGGGGACACTCGGAGCACCCCAAGGACCCCGACACTCGGCGGGGAAGCCGCCCCCCGGCACAGCCCCATCCATCGCCCCCCCGACACCCCCAGAAGCCGACCCCAATGAGAGCCCCCCCGCGCCCTGGTAGTGCATGGGGAAGGGGGAGAACCCTAAAACCTGAGGTTTGTGGTTTCTGGATAGAGCTGGAGGGAGAAGGGGGGGGTAGGAGAGAGACGGGGGGGGTCTAGAGAAAGTTTGGTGCTCCCCCTTTTTGGCAATAGAGGGGAGGGGATGAGGGAAAGACAGAGGGAAGGGGGGAGGGAGAAAGGGAATGGGAGAATGAGAGGGAGAAAAGGATGAGAGGAAGGAAGAAGGAAAGAGAAAAAGGAAAAGAGAAAGAGAGAAAGAGGAAAGAGAAAGAAAGAGAAAGAGAAAAAGAAAGAGAGAAAGAGAAAAAGAAAGAGAAAGAGAAAGAGAAAGAGAAAGAGAAAGAGAAAGAGAAAGAGAAAGAGAAAGAGAAAGAGAAAGAGAAAGAGAAAGAGAAAGAGAAAGAGAAAGAGAAAGAGAAGAAGGGAAGGGAAGGGAAGGGAAGCGAAAGAAAAGGGAAAGGGTAAGGAAAGCAAAGGGAAATAAAAGAAAAGAGGAAAAAAAAGGGGAGTGGAAAGGAAAAGGAAATAAAAAAATGGAAAGGGGAAGGAAGGGGAAAGGAAAGGAAAGGAAAGGAAAGGAAAGGAAAGGAAAGGAAAGGAAAGGAAAGGAAAGGAAAGGAAAGGAAAGGAAAGGAAAGGAAAGGAAAGGAAAGGAAAGGAAAGGAAAGGAAAGGAAAGGAAAGGAAAGGAAAGGAAAGGAAAGGAAAGGAAGAAAAAGGGAGCGGTGAAAGGGCAGCGAAGACGAAAAAGGGAAGGGGAAAAAAATCAAAAGGAGAGAAGGAGAAAGGAGACGAGGAGGGGAGGAGCAGGGAAGCCCGGGCAGACCCCGCAGCTGCGGCCCCTACCTGCGGGCGCGGCTCCCGACGGGGCGCATGGGCCGGGGGGCGCGGCGGGGCCTCGGGGGGCCGGGGGGGGCCCGGAGCTGCTCGGGGCCGGGGGTGCCGATGCCGGGGGGGGGGGTCCCAGCCTGAGGGTGCCGGGGCTGGGGGAATTGGGGAGGGTTTTTGGGGAGTCCCGGGCAGCGGAGCGGGGCCGGCGCTCGCCTCCCCGAGCGGCTCCGCACCGAAACTTGCGAGCGGGGCCGCCCCCCCCCCCCCCAAACGCCCCCCCCCGGGGGCCCGTCCCGTCGAGCCCTGCCATTGGTCTGCTCCGCCCACGTGACCACCCCTGGATCCGATTTCAGATTTTTTTTTTTTTTTTTTTTTTTTTGGCCTTTTCTGCCTTTTTTTGCCCGCCCCCCCCCCCACCCCCAGCTCCCTTCTTTCCCCCCCTCCCCTCCCCCCCCCCCCCCCCCCCAAACCTCCGCCCCGTCCCCGTGCTCGGAGCCCCGCGCGGGAGATCGGCCCCGGACCCCCCGGAACCCCGAGCGGGACCCCGAGGTCCCCCCCCCCCCACGGAGCCCCCCCCCCCGGGACCCCCAGCGGAACCCCCGGGACCCCCCGACGGAGCCCCCGGGACCCCCGGACAGAGCCCCCGAGACCCCCCGATGGAGCCCTGGGACCCCTCGACGGAGCCCCTGAGACCCCCGATGGAGCCCCCCGGGCCCCCCCCCCACGATGGAGCCCCCCAGGACCCCCCAGGACCACCCTAACGGAGCCCCCGGCTGCGCCCACCCGCGTGCGAAGTTTGGAGGAGAGGCTGCAGAGAGGTGAGAGCTGCCCCCCCCCCCCTTTAGGGGGCTGAGCCCCCCCCCATGGACCAGGCAGAGCCCCCCCAGACCGGGCAGAGCCCCCCCAGGTCGGGCAGAGCCCCCCCAGAGTGGGCTGAGAGCCCCAGGATTTGGTGACCCCCCCCCCGGGATGGGACTGAGCCCCCCAGGACCTGGCCGAGCCCCCCAGAATTTGGGAAAAGCCCCCCCAGGAAGGAGCTGAGCCCCCCAGGATCAGGCAGAGCACCCAAGGATTTGGTGACCCCCCCCCCTTGGGATGGGGATGAGCCTCCCAGGATCTGGATGAGCCCCCCCCAGGACCAGGATGAGCCCCCCAGGAATTGGTAAAAGCCCCCCAGGACCTGATTGAGCCCCCCAGGATTTGGTGACCCCCCCCCTGGGATGGGGCTGAGCCCCCCCAGACCAAGCTGAGCCCCCCCATTCCAGGCTTCACCTTCCCCCCCCCCCCCACCCAGTGCCTATAGACACGTACAGGGGCCGTATATATGGAGCGGGCTGCGGGGCACCTATAGGGCCCTGCTGCTCCTACACACCCCTATAGGGTGGGGGTGGCTGCGGATGACCCCGTACCTATAGATATAGGTCCCGTTGGTGTGACACACGAGGGGGGGGCACGTATAGGCCTGTATATAGTGGGATGCCTCCGGTGAGGGGGGCAGAGCTGGCTATATGGGATCGTGTTTGTTCCCAGCCCTATAGGTGGCTGTGAACACCCTATATACCCTATATGTAGCTGTGAATACAGCACAGGGCTGGCACATATAGGGCCCTGGCATGTAGGCACCTATAGGGCAGGTGTACGGGGTGCCTATAGAGGGGTCCATGCCCCCGGCACTGCAGTTATGATCCTATAGATGCTGTGGGGTCCCCTAGCTGCACAGGGGACAGCCCTATAGGGGATGCAGACCTCTATAGACCTATATAGGGTGGTCTATATGTCCCTTCCACTCCCTATTTTGGGGTTCCCTATGGGGGGAGCCCCTTTCCCACCAGTGCCCCCAGAGGGTCCCCAGCCCCTTCCCCATGGCCTGGGGGGGAACAGGGGGGGCCCCAAACCCCCCAGGCTGTTCCTGGGGTCCCCCTGGTGTAAGGGGGATGCCCCATAGGGGATGGGGGGGGTGGGAAATACTCCGAAATAGGGCAAAAACTAAATAAAAATGCCCGTGAGAGGGGAAAAAAAACGATGTTTGCGGGAGCGCTGGGAGAGGCCAGCGTTTGGGGCCAAACGCGGCCCGTTTCGGGGCTGAACTTCTCAAGAGAAAAAAAAATATAAATAAATAAATATATTTAAAAAAAAAGCGGATTTCCTCCAAAATCTCAGCATCAATTCCCCCGTAGGGCCGGGATGCTGGGAGGACGGGAGGGGGAAACCCCAAAGGCGCATCCCGCATCCTCCCTCGGCGTCGTCGCCGCCGCCGCCGCCGCCGCCGTCAAATTGGGGCCGTTTTGGAGCAAATCGGTGCGGGCCCACTCTTCCTTTCACCCCTGCCCTTTTCACCTCCGTCTTGCCCGAGGACAGGCATGACCCGGTCATTGACTCACCCCGAGTCAATAAGTCTGCCCGCATTAGCATAAAACATGAATCCGGTGGCAGTTTGACAAATTATAACTCGGAGGGAAAAGATCTGCCAACTGGCTCACTCCTGGAATGACAATTTATCACGGGAACGGGAAATGGTAAATCAGAGGAATCCAGATGACTTAATTATTCCGATATAAAAAAAAAAAAAAAGAAAAAAGGGTGAGGTGGGGGAAAAAAAAATAATAAAATAGGATGGAGAGGAGGGGGCTCGGCGGCCTCTCGGGGGTTTCGAAGGTCCCGTTTTTTTGGTTTTTTTTTTTTGTGTGTGTGTTTTTTGTTTTTTTTTTTTCCCGTTTCTGGAGGATTTTGGCCCGGAGCGTGGCCGCGGTCGGGGCTGAGGGTGGTTGTGCTCGGCTCCTTCCTCCGCTCCCTCCTCGCCCTCTGCCACCTCATTTTTCTTTGTCTCTGCCTCCGTCCCTCGCTCCCCTTCTTTGTTTCTCCGCCGCCGCCTCTTTGTCTCCCTCCAGCTGCCTCCCGCTCGCCCCCCGGCCCCACTCCTTCTCCCCCCCTACAACCCTCGGGATCCAGCCCCTAGGGGATCCCATTTGGGATTTTGGGTCCCCCCCCACCGATTCCCAAGAGAACACAACCCAATTTCATCCCCAAATGGGGCGAAATCCTTAAAATCCCCCCGTTCCCACCCCGGATCCCAAAAAGGGAACTCGCCATCCCAAATAGAAATGGGGTTGAGCCGCTCCGCGGGATCCCTTTTGTCTCAGACCTCCCCAGCTGATTTTGGGGTGGATTTCCCATTTTTGTGGTGCTGCAGGGCTGTAGTATTTCGGTGGGAAGAAGAAACCTTGGGGAAACGAAGCCCTTTTGGGGTGCTGATTTTTTTTTGGGGTGGGAGCAATGTCCACCCTTGGCTTGGCTCCAACCCCATCGCAATGGGGTTTTTTTGGGGGATGCCAACCGCTCCATCCCATTGCTCCCAGTCCTCCCAGTCCGGACCAGTGCTGGGGCTGGATCCTGCAATGGGATCGCTCGTTGTTTTATGGGATGGAGGACGGGGGCTGGATCCATCCCCACGTCTTGGTTTCCCCGCGCTGCCCGGTGCGGGATGGAGAAAAGAAGACGCAGAAAAAAAAAAAAAAAAAGGGGAGAAAAAGGGGAAAACGAAGACAAAAATCCCTCTCCCGGCCTCATTTACAAATACGCGGCGCGGGGGAGATTTATGGGCGAGGATCTCTCCTATAAATCACGGCGGCCCTTTTTTTTTTTTTTTTTTTTCTCTTTTTTTTTTTTCCCCGGACCATGCAGAAATGCAAACACCTGCACCCGATTATTTGTCTTTTAAACAGAAAAAAAAAAAAAAAAAAAAAAAACAAAAAACAGGTGCCGACGTCGCATCTTTTCCGAAGAGGCGACAAAAAACCCGGCGGCGGGATCCGTGCGGGGCCCCGCTGCTGCCGGCTATGGGGTCGGCCCCACACGGGGTAGGGGAGAGGCTCCCACCTCGCGTCCGGGTTCGATTTTGGGAGAAAAGTGGGGTTTTGGGGTGCTTCTGGGCCCAGGTCCGGCTCCAAATCCTTCCTCCTGCCCCAGCTCTGCATTTGCAGACCCCGATCCCCTTCCCTAGCCCCAAATTTCCCCTCTTCAGACCCCGCTGCCCTTCTGCTGTTCCCAAACCCAGCCTCAAGGCCCTTCCTCCAACCCCCAGTTCTCCTCCGCAGCCCCAAATTCCCTTCTTCAGCCCCCAAATCCCTTCTCAAGCCTCCAATCCCCTTTTCCAGCCCCAAATCCTCTTCTCCAGCCCAAAGCCCATGTCTCCAGCCCCTAATCCTGTTCTCCAGCCCCAAATTCTATTCTCTGGCCCCCAAATCCCTTCTTCAGCCCCAAACCCCCTTCTCAAGCCCCAAAATCCCTTCTCAAGCCTCGAATCCCCCTTTCCAGCCCCAAATCCCCTTCTCCAGCCCCAATCTCCTCCTCCAGACCCTATTCAAGTTCTCCTGTGCCAAATCCCCCTCTCCAGCCCCAAATCCCCCTCTCCAGCCCCAAATCCGCTCCTCCAGCCCCATATCCCCTTCTCCAGCCCCAAATCCCTTCCTCCAGCCCCAAATCCCCTCCTGCAGCCCCAAATCCGCTCCTCCAGCCCCAAATCCCCTTCTGCAGCCCCAAATCCGCTCCTCCAGCCCCAAATCCCCTTCTCCAACCCCAAATCCGCTCCTCCAGCCCCAAATCCCCTCCTCCAGCCCCATATCCCCTTCTCCAACCCCAAATTCCCTCCTCCAGCCCCCAAATCCCCCCCATCCCCACCCCAGGGACACGCACAGCCCACGGGGACCCCGGCAGGTCCCACCCTGCCCCGTGCACCCCCAGCACTTTGGGGTCGTCCCTTTGGGGTGCTGAGGGCCACGACCCCACTCCTGGGAACAGCAGGAACCTGGCTGGTGTGCCACCAGGAAGTAAAAACCCTTAAAAAGGGGTTTTAAGGGTAAAAAGGTTTTTTTTTTCCTTCCTTTTCCTGCCCTTTTTCCGTTCTTCCTCACCCCACTCCTGCTCCTTTTCACCCCTTTTCCCCCTTTTCCTCCCTGACCCGCCAGGAACCGGGGAACAAAAAAAAAAAAAGCACCTCATGCAAAGCAGAAAAGGGAAAAAAAAAGTGAAAAAAAAAATAATAAAAAGAGATGTTTTTTATTGTAAAAGATGACATTTTTATTGTCTCTCGGATTGTGCTATTTTCTTTTTTTTTTTTTTACGAGCCAGCTCCAGCTTTATTTTAGGCGGTAACAGAAGTGAAATTATTTTTCAAAGAGGGTTTTTTTTTTTGGTTGTTGTTGTTGGCTTTTTTATTATTTTTTATTTTATTTTATTTATTTTTTTTTTTTTCCACGTCCACGTTTTCCTTTTTAAACACTCTATTAGGAAAATGTTGCCTGGCAGCTGGGACGCAGGCACCGAAGGCGCGGGGAAAAAAAAAAAGGGGGGGGGGGCAGCGAGCAATAAAAAAATAAAAGGACCCAATTAAGATTAATTATCTAATTAACGGAGGCGTAAAACGCAGAGAGGGCTAAGGGAGCCCAAAATTTGGGGAGGGGGCGCGGCACCGGGCGAGGGGGGCGCGTGTCCCATCCGTGGGGGGGTTCGGGTGGTGTCCGGGCACCGTTCTGTAAATTTGGGGTCTGGGGGGTCCCAAAATGCCCCAAATTGTCCAGTTCTACCCCCAGAAATGGGTCCAGAAGAAGCTGAGCCTGTTTCGGCCCCATAGAAAACCCCAAAAGGTCCCGTTGGGGTTACCCAGCCCCCAGGGTTCCCCCTCTGTCCACCCTATAGTGCTGCACGCAAAATGATGCGTTTCAGCGCTTTTCTCCCCAAAATGTGGCTCGAGAGGGGCGCGGTGCCATCCAGCCCCCAGGGGAGCGGTGCTGGAGCTGCCGCCCCACAGCTCGACCCCAAAGTTGTGTCCTCCCCGCATTTGGGGCATCCCGGAGTTTGGGACATCGCCAACCCCGCAGCATCCCAAACCCTGAAACACCCCAAACCCCACAGCACCCCAAACCCCACAGCATCCCAAACCCGGCAGCATCCCAAAACCTGCAGAATTCTCACCTGCAACGTCCCCAACCCCACAGCGTCCCCAAACCCGCAGCATTACTACCCTGCAGCATCCCAAACCCTGCAGCATCCCCAACCCCGCAGTATCCCAGACCCCACAGCATCCCCATCCTGCAGCATCCCAAATCCTGAAACATCCCAAACCCCACAGCATCCCAAACTCCTCAGCTTCCCCAACCCCACAGCCTTCCCCACCCCACAGCCTCCCCACCTGCAGTATCCCAAACCCCACAGCATCCCAAACCCTGCAGCATCCCCATCCCATTTTAACCCCATCTTTCAGCATCCCCAACCCCACAGCATCCCCACCCCGCAGCACCCCAAACCCCACAGCATCCCAAACCCTGAAACATCCTCATCCCACAGCATCCCCAATCCTGAAACACCCCAAACCCCACAGCACCCCAAATCCTGCAGCACCCCAAACCCTGCAGCACCCCAAACCCCACAGCACCCCAAACCCCACAGCATCCCAAACCCCGTACCATCCCAAACCCCGCACCATCCCCATCCTGCAGCATCCCAAATCCCACAGCATCCCCAATCCCGCACCATCCCAAACCCTACACCATCCCAAACCATGAAACATCCCAAACCCCGCAGCATCCCAAACCCTGCACCATCCCCATCCTGCCCCATCCCAAACCCCACAGCACCCCAAACCCTACAGCACCCCAAACCCTGCCCCATCCCAAACCCCACAGCACCCCAAACCCCGCACCATTCCCATCCTGCAGCATCCCAAACCCTGCCCCATCCCAAACCCTTTCCATCCCCACCCCATCCCCACCCCACAGCACCGCCCCGGTCCCGCATCCCTTTGGGATTTCGGCGGCCCCTTTAGGGACGGCTCTCTGCCACTCTCTAGCGGCTTCTCCCCGCAGAGCCGGCCCCGGGCCCGCTCCGCGCGGCCGCACCAGTATGGCCCAGTACGGCCCAGTATGGCCCAGTAGGGACCAGTAGGGGCCGGTGCCCAGCGGTGGGAGGAGCGGGGGAGGGAAGGATGGGGGGAGGGAGGGATGCAGGACCCCAAATTGGAGGGATGAGGGGTGGGGGGACTGGGATGTAGGGATTGGGATATAGGGACTGGGATATAGGGACGGGGATATAGGGAATGGGATGTAGGGACTGGGATATAGGGATGGGGATATAGGGATGTAGGGATTGGGATGAGGGATGTAGGGATTGGGATGCAGGGATGAGGGATGTAGGGATAAAGGATGTAGGGATGAAGGATATAGGAATGTAGGATATAGGGATTGGGGTGTAGGGATATAGGGATGTAGGGATTGGGATGTAGGGATTGGGATGAAGGATGCAGGACTGCAGGAATGAGGGCTGCAGGGATAAGGGATGTGGGGACATAAAGGAATAACGGGATGAGGGACGCAGGGATTAGGGACGAGGGATGTGAGGATAAAGGATAAGGGATGAGGGCAGGAGGGATGCAGGGTGCTGGGATGAGGGATATCCCACATCCATCCCACAGCCATCCCATATCCATCTCTCCATCCCATACACATCCCATATTTATCCTATACCCATCTCTCCGTCCCATATCCATCCCATAACCATCCCATATTCATTTTTCCATCCCATACCCATCCCATACCCATCCCATATCCACCCCACCCCCATCCCACCCCCACCCCTCAGACCCCAGTAGACCCCGCAGCACCCTTGGGGTCTCCCCACCCCAAAAACCCCCCCGATTTATTCGGGAACACCGCATCCCACAACAGCCAACCCCACATTACAACCCACCCCTCATCAAATCCCAAGGAAAACCACCAAACCCCGATCCCAAAAGCACTATGAAGACCCCAGCACCCTTTTTAGGGAACGCGAGGCGGTCGGACCCGACACCGGCCCTAAAATAAAGGGGGGGGGGGGGGGGTGCCGGGGTCCCTGGTGATATATGGGCGGCGTTCCCCGTAAAAATTATTCATCGGGATTACTTTTAGGGCCGAAGTGGCGCCGTGATTTAGGGCCCTCGGAGCTCTGGCCGCCGGCGGCACCGGCCGCCCTACAGCGGCGGTGGTGCGGGGCTGGCGGCGGTCACCCCATAAAGCTGTCAGGGGGGGCGTAAATCAGGGATTCCTGGGGCTCCAGGAATTCCCCCGGACAGCTTTCGGCCATATGCTGCGGGGAACGGGGGGCTGGGGGGGTTTGGGGTGGGGTTTTGGGGGATTTCGGGGGGGATTTGGGGGAGTTAGGGGGGTTTGGGGGGGATTGGAGGGGGTTTAGGGGGAGTTTGGGGGGATGTGGGGGGTTTGGAGGGAGTTTGGGGGGGTTTGGGGTGGGGTTGGGGGGTTTAGGGGGGATTAGGGGGGATTGGGGACATTGAGGGGGGTTTGGGGGAGGATTTGGGGGTGAGTAGACGGGGATTTGGGGGGGGTGGGGGGTTTAGGGGGAGGATTTGGGGGGATTGGGGGAGTTTTGGAGGAATTTGGAGAGATTTGGGGGAGGTCGGGGGCATTGGGTGGGGTTTCGGGGGAGGATTTGGGGGGGTTGGGGGTTGAGTAGAGGGATTTGGAAGGATTTGGGGGGAACTGGGGAAGTTTTGGGGCTATTGGGGGGATTTGGGGGGGTTTAGGGGCATTGGGAGAGTTTGGGAAAAGGATTTTGGGGTTGGGGGGATTTGGGGTGGGTTGGGGGGATTTTGGGGTGAGTTGGGGAGATTTGGGGGAATTTGGGGGCATTGAGGGGAGGTTGGGGGAGGATTTGGGGGGATTGGGTGAGTTTTTAGGGTGTTGGGGTATTTTCAGGTGGGTTGGGAAGGTTTGGGGGCGTTTTGGGGGCATTGGACGGGATTTAGGGGGGTTGGGGTGAGTAGAGGGGGGGTTGGGGCGATTGGGGAGGGTTTGGGGGGATTTGGGGGCTTTTTGTGGGGTTTGGGGGCATTGGGGGGATTTGGGGGGGCCGCCTCCTTGCCCACGTGCTGGGGGAGCCCCCCCCGGACTACATCTCCCATGCTGCCTCTCAGCGGTGACGTAGAAGCCCGCCCCGGTGCACCATGGGGGATGTAGTCCCGGCCATGGGGTGCCTCTGGGGCCTTCCCAGACCCCAAAATCGGGGGGAAAAAAAAGGGAAAAAGGCACAATTGCAGAAAGTGGGGGGCTCCCCCCATTTCCCATACCCCTCCAATCCCCCATACCCTCTTCTAATCCCCCATATCCCAAATCCCCATAACCCCCCAAACCCCCATATCCCCTCTAATCCCCCATATCCCACACCAATCCCCCATATCCCCCCATAATCCCCCCTATACTCCCTCCAATCCCCCATATCCCACCATAACCCCCCAACCCCCCCCAATCCCTCATATCCCCCAGTCCCCCATATTTCCCCCAATCCCCCATACCCCCCTCTAATCCCCCATATGCCCCAATCCCCAATATCACCCCCCAATCCCCCATATCCCCCCATAATCCCCCAAATCCCCCATACCCCCCCAATCCCCTATACCCCCCCCAATCCCCCATTTCCCCCAATCCCCCATTTCCCCCATAATCCTCCATACCCCCCCCAATCCCCCATACCCCCCCCCTGCTCGGGGTGGCCGTTCTGCAGGCAGTCGCTGACCCCATTCCCGTCAGGCCGCTGACTCATTAAGGGCTGAATTAATTATGCCCCGTAACTCATCAGGGACCAGCCACATCGTGCCCAGATGCAGCGGGGCCAGGAAGGAAAACGGAAAAAGCGAGGCGGCTGAACGGCCCCAAAAACAGCCTGAACGGCCCCAGAACCTGAACAGCCCCAAAACCTGCCTGAACGGCCCCAAAACCTGCTTGAATGGAGCCTAAGCCTTCCTAAACGGCCCCAAAACCTGCCTGAACGGCCCCAAAACCTGCTTGAATGGGGCCTAAGCCTTCCTAAACGGCCCCCAAACCTGCCTGAACAGCCCTAGAACCTGTCTCAATGGGGCCAAAACCTGCCTGAACTGTCCCAAAATCTGCCTGAATGGCCCCAAAACCTGCCTCAACAGCCCCAAAAACCACCTGAACTGCCCCAAAACCTGCCTCAACGGCCCCCAAAACAGTATGAACTGCCCCAAAACCTGCCTGAATGGCCCCAAAACCTGCCTCAAAGGCCCCAAAAATCTGCCTGAATGGCCTCAAAACTGAACAGCCCCAAAACCTGCCTCAATGTCCCCAAAACCTGCTTGGGGCAATTGACTGATGTCCCCCAAATCCCGGTGTCCCCAATGAACCCCCAAATCCCAGTGTCCCCAATGTCCCCCCTATCCCCCTGTCCCCAATAACCCTTTGGGGGGGGGAGGAGGCCCCCCCAGATCCCACAGCCGGGGGTGGCACCCCAAAAACGACACGGAGGCTGCGGGACATGGCGTTTATTGGGGGAAGGGGAAACTGAGGCACGGGGAGGGCACAGAGGGGGTGTGGGGACCCCAAGAACCCCTCAACACTCTTGTCCCCCCCCCCCAGCCCCCTATGGGATTGATCCGTGCCTCAGTTTCCCCCGAGAACCGTCCAGCAATCCCCTAATAAAAAAGTGCACCCAAAATGGGGGATTTTAGCTAAAAAACGGGGTGAAAAGCCCCAAAGCAGGGAGGGGATCGAGCGCTGGGCCCCCCTTTAGGGGAAATTGAGGAATGGGGTGGTGGGTGCTGGGAGCGGGGGCCCCGGCAAAATCTCAGCCCTGTTTAGTGTCAGACTGGTTAAACTGGGAGGACTGGGATCATCGGGGTCTGCCCCACAGCAAGGGGAAAATGAGGCACGGGGGGGGGTTGGGAACGGGGCCGTGCCCCAGCCCTGCAGACTGGGACCCTACAGCTGCTGCCAGTGGGGAAACTGGGGCACGGATCCTAAGGAAACCCCAAAACCCACCTAAATGGGGAAACTGAGGCACGGATCCATTTCCTGCTAAGGAAACCCCAAAATCCTATATAAGTGGGGAAACTGAGGCCCGGATCTGACCCCACCTCCTCCTAAGAAACCCCAAAACCCACCTTAATGGGAAAACCGAGGCACGGATCCATCCTCTGTGTCCTCCTAAGGATGCCCCAACCCCATGTAAGCGGGGAAACTGGGGCATGAATCCACCTCCTCCTAAGAAACCCCAAAACCCCAACTAAATGGGGAAACTGAGGCACAGATCCGTCCCCAACCTCCTCTTACAAAACCCCAAACCCCATATAAGCGGGGAAACTGAGGCCCGGATCCGTTTCCTCCTACAGATACCCCAAACCCCATCTAAATAGGAAAACCTATTAGATCCCCCTCCTCCTAAGCACCCCCTAAACCCCAAAACCCAAGTCACACCCCTGCTTTTTACCCCCTCCCCACCTCCCCCATCCCCTCCCCACCCCCATCCGCCCCCAAATCCCCCTCCTCCCCCCCCGAACCCCCTAAATCCCCCTCCTCACCCTCAGAATCCCCCAAATCCCCTCCCTGGAGCAGCTCCAGCACCCCCAATTCCCCCAATTTCGCTTTGGCCTCCTCCTCCCAACCCCTGTTGGCCCGGGCGCTGCGGGGCGAGGGGTGCGGGATGCTCTCCACCCTAACGGGCAGCCCGGCGGCCCCTAAAGCCTTACGGGCTCGTTGCTGGGCGTACCCCCCGACCCCAATCACCAGCCCGACCCCAAGAAGCTCCACGGCCCGCGCCAGGGCCCGGTCGCATAGGGCCAGGAGCGGGGCGCGTTGGGTGGGGGGCAGCTCGGCGGGGGCCAGGTTACGGCCGCTGGGGGCGAGGAAGAGGAGGGGGCAGTGGTTGTGGACGAAGCAGTGACGGAAAAAACCCCGAGGGTCCGGGCAAAGGGAACGGAAGAGACCCCAAAAGCGGGCGCCGCTCACCTCGGCTCGTCGGCATTCCCAGCCCAGCACCGGGCGTTTGGGGTGCTCGTTTCGGGGTTTCCCTACCCGGCCTCGGACCCCCAGCCACTCGCGGACGTGTCGGGTTTCGCCGAAAGGGACCTAAAGGGAGGGAAAAAAAAAATATATAGGGTTTGGGGTCGTGGGTGCTGGGGGTGATCCCACATGGGGGGTTTGGGGGAGCTGAAGGGTGGAGGGTGCTGCCCCAAAGCGCCCCGGGGTGCTCGCTGCCTCGGTTTCCCCAGCTCTGGCTCCATGGGGATGCCATAAACTATCCCCTATACACCCCATAAGCACCCCCGGTCCCACCCGTGCCTCAGTTTCCCTCCCCTTATTGCCCACAGACACGTATAGGATCCATAGGCACCGGCCTGTGGCTACAACCACCCCAAAACACCCCAGAATCCCCTCCATGCCTCAGTTTCCCTGCCCTCTGGCCCCACAGGGATGCCATAAATCACCCCCTACCCACCCCAAGAGCACCCCAGGTCCCCCGCGTGCCTCAGTTTCCCTTCCCTTCAGCTCCATGGGGACATATAGGATCCATAGGCTCTGTCCTATGGCCACAGCCACCCTGAAGCCTCCTCCGTGCCTCAGTTTCCCTGCCCTCTGTCCCTATGGGGACACCATAAATCACCCCCTACCCACCCCACAAACACCCCAGGCCCCCCGCGTGCCTCAGTTTCCCCCTCCCACCCCACTCAGCGGGCTCCCAGCCCCGTCCCAACCCCTCCACCCCCCTCAGTGCCTCAGTTTCCCCCACCCGCACCCCGTTCTGCGCCATGCCGAAGGGGCCGGGGTTCATGCCGAGGAAGAGGACGCGCTTGGGGCCGCGGCAGTAGCGGCGGACGAAGTGGCGGTGGGGCTCCCAGGCGTAGTCCAGCGGGCGGTACACGTGGCTCACGGGCGCCCCGAAGGGCGGCAGCTCCTCCAGCAGCGCGCTCTGCTCCCGCTCCAGCTGCAGGAAGCGGCCGGCCAGATCCTCAGCCTCCGGTACCGCTGGCACCGCTGGCACCGCTGCCACTGCTGGCACCGCTGGCACTGCTGTCACTACTGGCACCGCTGGCACTGCTGGTGCTGCTGGCACTGGTGGCACTGCTGGCACTGGTGGCAATTCTGGCGCTGCTGGCGCTTCTGACACTGCTGTCACTTCTGGCGCTGCTAGCCATGGTGGCACTGCTCTCGCTTCTGCCACTGCTAGCACTGCTGGCGCTGCTGTCACCTGTGGTGCTGCTGTCACTGCTGGCGCTGCTGTCAATTCTGGCGCTGCTAGGACTGGTGGCGCTGCTGGCACTGCTCCTGCTGCTGGCACTGGTGGCACTGCTGTCACTTCTGGCACTGGTGGCACTGCTGTCACTCCTGCCACTGCTAGCACTGCTGGTGCTGCTGTCACTTCTTGCACTGCTGTCACTTCTGCCACTGCTGGCACTGGTGGCACTGCTGTCAATTCTGGTGCTGCTGTCACTGCTGGTACTGCTCTCACTGCTCTCACTTCTGGTGCTGCTCTCGGTGTTGTTGTCCCCGGTGCCAGCCCCGCAGCGCTGCCCAGGGTCACCTCCATGCTGCCATCGCCTGGGGATAGAGCTGGGGGGGCGGTTATGGGGGGGTACAGGAGGTTATGAAGGGGGCTATGGGAGGGTTATAGGGGTATATAAAGGGTTATGGGGGGTTATAGGGGCATATAAAGGGTTATGGGGGGGTTATAAGGGGGTGCAGGGGGCTATGGGGGGGGTACGGGGCCTCCTGTGGCTCCCCCGTGGGCATTAAATGGGTATGGGGGGGGGGACACAGTGACACACTGCCCCCAGAGCCCTGCCCCTCATTTGAGGGAGTTCCCAGTGCCCCCCCCCCTCCCTCCAAGTGCCCCAATGCCCTCTAACTACCCCAAATACCCCCCAGTTGCCCCCCTGCCCCTCTAACTGCCCCCCACCCCCCTACCTGCCCCCAATGCCCCCTCAAATACCCCCCCAGGCCCTTCCACGTGCCCCCCATACCCCTCATCTGTCCACAACGTCTCTCTAACTGCCCCCCATGCCCTGCTACCTGCCCCCCACACCCCTCTAACTGCCCCTAATGCCCCCAACTACCCCCAAAACCCCTCTAACTGCCCCCCATGCACCCCTACCTGCCTCCCTGCCCCCATAACTGCCCCTAATGCCCCCCTAACATCCCCCATACCCCCTTATCTGCCCCCCCACCCCTCTACCTGTCCCCCATGCCCGTCTAAGTGCCCCTAAAGCCCCCTCATCTGCCCCCAATGTGCCCCATTCCCCCCTAACTGCCCCTAATGCCCCTCTAAATGCCCCCAAAGCCCCCCAACTGCCCCCAAAGTCCCCCACTCGCCCCCTAACTTCCCCTAATGCCCCCCGTGCCCCTCTAACTGCCCTTCCACCCCCCTACCTGCCCCCAATACCCCCCCAAAGCCCTCCCAGGTGCCCCCCAAGCCCCCCGCACCTAC
Source organism: Aythya ferina (assembly GCF_964211825.1). Taxonomy (NCBI): domain Eukaryota; kingdom Metazoa; phylum Chordata; class Aves; order Anseriformes; family Anatidae; genus Aythya; species Aythya ferina. Next base: position 2,300,209 of record NC_140325.1, read on the forward strand.
CCCCAAAGCCCCCCCATCTGCCCCCAACGTGCCCAATGCCCCCCTAACTACCCCCAATGCCCCTCTAACTGCCCCAATGCCCCCCCAATGCCCCTCTAACTGCCCCCCAACCCCCTACCTGCTCCCAATGCCCCCCCCAAATGCCCCCCAAGCCCCCTCCCCACCCCCGAGCGCCCCCCCCACCGCCCCCCATGACGTCACACCACGTCACGACCCCCCAGCGCCCACCCCGGGCCTACCTGAGCGCCGCTCGAGGCCCCCACCAGCCCGGCCCCGCCTCCCGCCCTGCTGGCCCCGCCCCCTGACCCGTGACGCGCCCCCCCGCGCGGGGCCTGCTGGGAATTGGAGTCCGCGCCGCTTCTTTGTCTGCCGCTGCCCCGGGGCACCATGGGAGAATCCGGAGGGGAGGGGGCGGCACCCCGCGGGGGAGATGAGCCGCGGGGAGAGAGGGGGGCGGGGCTTTGAGCGGCTCCGCCCACAAGGGGGCGGGGCCTCGGTGGCGCGCCGGCGGCGCAAGGGCGACCCCTGGCGGAGGAGGGGACCCAGGGCCACCAAGAGCCCCAGGGTCACCCTTGTCCCCAAAGCCACCGCTGTCCCCAAAGCCACCGCTGTCCCCAAGCTGTCCCCAGGGCCACCCCAAATCAGGGGCCACCGCTGTCCCCATGTCACCAATGTCCCCAGGGCCACCACTAGCCCGAGGGCCACCAAGGTCCCCAAAGCCATTGTTATGTCCCCAGGACCACCCCTGTCCTGAGGCCACCAATGTCCCCAGGGCCACCACTGTCCCCAAGCTGTCCCGAGACAACTGCTGTCCCCAGGGCCACCCCCATGTCCAGGGCCACCAATGTCCCCAAGTCACCATTGTCCCCACGGCCACCGTTATTCCCAAAGCCACCCCTGTCCCCAAGCTGTCCCAAGACAACTTCTGTCCCCATGTCACCAATGTCCCCAAGGCCACCACTGTCCTGAGGCCAACAACGTCCCCAGGGCCACCACCATCCCCAGGGCCACCGCTGTCCCCATGTCACCAATGTCCCTAAGGCCACCCCTAGCTGTATGGCCACCCCTGTCCTGAGGCCACCCCTGTCCCCAGGGCCACTGATGTCCCCAGAGCCATTATTCCCAAAGCCACCCCTGTCCCCAAACTGTCCCCAGGGCCACCACCGACCCCAGGGCCGTTATCCCCAAAGCCACCAATGTCCCCAAGGCCACCACCACCCCCAGGTCCCCCCTGTCCCCAGGGCCACCTCCCTCTCACCAGAAGTGTCCCCAAGCACCGTGTTTGTCCCCGGTGCCCGCAGTGTCCCCAAGCACCCCCCCGTGTCCCCACACCCCTGGGGGCTCACACTCGTGTCCCCCCCTCCCCCCACCCCCTGACAGCACCCGGGGGGGGTCCAGCTGTCCCCCCAGTGTCACCTCCCCCCTCCCCAAATGTCACCTCCGTGTCCCCAAATCGCAGCACCGCGCCGTGCCCGCCAGGTGGCAGCAAAGGAGCGGCCGAGGAGCCCCCCCCCTCCCCCCCAAAAAAATTTTGGGGGGGTGCAGAGCACGGGACCCCACCGCCATGGGCAAACTGGGCCAAACTGGGAGCACTGGGAGTGTCCCCAATGTCCCCAACCCCCCCCCCCCCCCCCCAGGACAAAGCACCCCGCTCCTGAAAAGTGACCCTTTATTGGAAGCAAATACAAGGGGGGAGGGGGGGGGGACACGGGGACAAGGTGGGGGGGGGACACCCCGGGTGGGGGGGGGACACCCTGGGTGGGGACACCCCGGGGTTAAAAACATCGACGTTAAAAAAACGGCAAAAACGGGTTTTTTTTGGTGACCCCCCCCCGTCCTCCCCCAAACCCGGCCCCTTCCCCTCCAGCTCCAGAGGGGGGGGGGGGGACACGAGGATTTTGGGGAGGGGGGGGGACACCGTGGGGGTCTTTGTCCCCCCCCCCCCTCCCCATCCACCAGGTTTTGTCACCCCACAGGGGACATGGGGGGACGTGGGGACCCCCCCGGGGGGTGACAGCGAGGAGAAAAAAAGGGGGGGGGGGACACATTTTGGGGAGGGGGGGGGGGGACACGGTGACACAACGCACCGCCCCCCGCGGCGGCCCCGGGGAGGGCCAGAGCCACCCCCGTGGCCACGAAAAGAGGGAAAAGGAGGGGATTTAGGGTTTTTTTTGTGTGTTTTTTTTTTTGGGGGGGGGGGGGGGACACGAGACGCTGCCCGGGGGGGGCTATGTACAGCGGGGGGGGGCCCCGGGAGGGTGGGGGGGGGGGAGCCTTTAGCTCTTGGCGGCCTCGCGCTCTTTGCTGTCCGTGTCCTCGGGGTACGCGTGCCAGGTCAGCCGCTCCTCGTAGAAGGCGATGACAATTTGGGGACATTTCAGGTTGGCCTCCTTGGCCAGCACCAGGTCGGCCTCGTCCGTGTCCTTCCTGAAAGGGGGGGGGACAAGAAAATTAAAAAAAGGGGGGGGGCGAGGCAGCGCCCGCTGGCACCTTTCAGGGGTCGCGCGCGTTGCGTGCGTTGCTTCGATCCCTTTTTCCCCTCAAACGGCCCCAAAAGGAGCCTCGGGGCGGGCGGCGTTGTCCGTTTTGGGGACGCCGGGTGACAAGAGGGGACACGGGGGGGGGCGCGGTGGCCTCACCACTTCATGAGGAACATGAGGTCCCCGCAGGAGTCGGTGGCCCCGATGATCTTTTCGGGTTCCAGCCCTCGCTCGAAGCCCCGGGCGATGTCGTTGCTCTGCGCGGTTTGGGGGGAAAAAGCGGCTTTTTGGGGGTCACGGCACTGCAGGCGGTCTCCCGGGAGGAGGGGAGGTCGGCGTGCAGCGCCCCGAGGTGACGGGGTTGGGGACAGCCACTGGTGGCACTGGGGGGGGGACTGGGTCCTGTGTAGGGGCACCGGGTGCCAGTCCCATCACCGTGTCCCCCCCCCAAATCGTGGTGACACCGGGTGCCTGTCCCCATTGTGGTGACCCTGGGTGTCCCCCCAAAATCGTGGTGACACCGGGTGCCTGTCCCCATTGTGGTGACCCTGGGTGTCCCCACAAAATCGTGGTGACACCGGGTGCCTGTCCCCATCACCAGGTGCCTGTCCCCATAATGCTGACCCTCGGTGTCCCCCCAAAATCGTGGTGACCCCGGATTCCTGTCCCCATCACCGGGTGCCTGTCCCCACTGCAGGGACCCTATGTGACAGTCCTGTCACCGTGTCCCTCCCCAAAATCCTGGTGACACCGGGTGCCAGTCCCACCCCCGCACCCCTCTCCCCATCCCCTCCAAACCCACGGTGACACCTCCTGTCCTCCCTGCGGTGACACCGCGCCCCCCAAATCCCCCCCAAATCCCCTTCAAACCCCCCAAAATCCCCCTCAAACCCCCCCAAATCCCCCTCAAACCCCCCAAAACCCCCCTGGCCCCGCTCACCTCCCTCTTCTTCTTGGCCTTGATGTCATCGGCGGCGGGGAGCCCTTTCCTCTTGCCGCCCTCAGCCTTGTCCCGCGGCCGGGCGCCGTCTCCTTCCTTCATTTTTTTGTATTTTTTCATAAATTCCGAGATCAGCTCCGGGCAGTCCAGGTTCTTCTCCGGCTCCCACGTGTTGTGTTCCCTGTTCCCCCCCAGAAAAAATAGTAGAAAACCCAAAAAAAAAAACCACCGTCACGCCGCGAAAGGCACCGAAAGGCGGCCCTCGGAGCCGTTTTAAGGCAAAAAAGGGAGGTTTTGGGGGTGCTTACTCGGAGAAGCCTTTCCACTTGAGCAGATATTCCACCTGGCCCTTCACCACGCGCCGGTCCAGCACCTTCTCCACCACATACTCCTCCTCGTCTTCAGAGGACGAACTGTCTGCTGTCCTCTTGCTTTTCTTGCCCATAGCGCAGCACCCGGCGCCCACGCACCGCCGCCACCCAAGTCCTGCGGGGTGCAAGGGAAAGGAGTTAGGGGGGGAAATCCCAAAAACGGACCCCAAAACGATCCCGAAATCCGTGAGGGGGGAGGTGAGGTTGAAGGAGCTGAGGTTTGCGCTTCGTGGCTGCGAAAGGAGAGCCCCAGATCCTGTTTTTTTAGGGTTAAAAGCTCTTCAAGGGGAGAAGGGACCCCAAAATTTAAAGAGGGTTTGTGAAAAGGGCTCAAAAATAAACTTTGGAAGGGGCACAAGTTAGGGGGAACCCCAAAAATGACCCCAAAATCTGCAGGGAGGGAGGTGAGGCTGAAGGAGCCGAGGTTTGCGCTTCGTGGCTGCGAAAGGAGAGCCCCAGGTGCTGGTTTTTGGGGCTAAAAACCTTTCAAGGGGGCAAAGGGACCCAAAAATTCAGACGGGATTTGTGAAAACATCTCAGAAATAAACTTTGGAAGGGGCACAAGTTAGGGGGACCCCAAAAATGACCCCAAAATCTGCAGGGAGGCGAGGCCGAAGGAGCCGAGGTTTGCACTTCATGGCTGCGAAAGGAGAGCCCCAGGTGCTGGGTTTTGGGGCTAAAAACGCTTCAAGGGGGCAAAAGGACCCTAAAATTCAGAGAGGATTTGTGAAAAGGTCTTGGAAATAAACTTTGGAAGGGGTGTGGATTAAGGGGGACCCCAAAAATGACCCCAAAATCTGGAGGGAAGGAGGCGAGGCTGAAGGAGCTGAGGTTTGCGCTTCGTGGCTGCAAAAGGAGAGCCCCAGGTGCTGGGTTTTGGGGTTAAAAACCCTTCAAGGGGGCAAAAGGACCCCAAAATTCAGAGAGGATTTGTGAAACGGTCTCAGAAAAAAGCCCCCTTCCCACCAACCCGGCGATAAAAGCCCAAAACCAGAGCAGAATTTCACCTTTTAGGGGAGTTTTAAAGGCAAACGAAAAAGGGAAGGGGAAAAAATGGGGTGGGGGGAACCACGGGGCCCCCTCCCGAACACCAGGACTGCCAACGCCGGGCGTTTTGGGGCAAAATCCCTGCAGAACGGCCAAAACCCTACAAAGCTCAAACCGTGCCGCGGGCCAGGTGCCTGCTTGGGGCAAAAAATGGGGTTTTAAGGCAAAGCCGTGCGCCGGCATCCCACACCGGGCATGGGGCCAAGAGGGATTTTTTTAACCTTGTTTTTTGTTTTTTTTTTGCAGCTTCTCTTTTTTTAAAGAAAACGGCCCCAAAAATAACAAAAAAACCCCTCGGAGCCAGGAAATTCCTCGGCCACCCCATTCCCGGCTCGGAATTTCCTGCCCCGTGCCGAAAAGCGACCCCGGCGCCGCCCCCCCGCCACGGGGTGAGCTGGCGGCGGCGGTTTTGGGTGTAAACGGGCCGGTTTTGGGTGTAAACGAGATGGTTTTGGGTGTAAACGGGACGGTTTTGGGTGTAAACGGGACGGTTTTGGGTGCTGTGTCCCTCGCAGGGGCGGCAGTTCCCGGGAAAGCCGCGTGTCGGAGTCCTCTCCTGGAGGAACAAAAGAAAAGAGCCACTTTGGTTCAAAAAGAGGTGGTTTGAGGCAAAAAGGGCCGCTTTGAGGCAAAAAGAGGTGGTTTGAGGCAAAAAGAGAGGCGCTGGCTTTTCCATTTTTCCCGTTCCGGGGCGGAAAAGGGATTTAATTCGTTTCGATTTCCCCGCTCTGGTGGCCGAGGGACGCGGTGCCTGGCCGCAGCCCCCTCCCCAAAAGGCGGTTTTTAACCCCAAAACGTCCACGAGGCGGAACGGGAGCCGGGTTCCTTTTTAGGACCGAGGAGTTTTGCTTAAAAGCCCCGAGAATCCTTGGGAAACCCAAAAAAAAATCGGATGGAGAAAGGTGCGGGGGGGGGGGCCCCGAGCTGGCGCCACGGCGCTGGCCCCCGCGGCCGCCCCACTGTGATTTATGGGGCCGAGGAGGCGGCTTTGGGGCCATGGGAACGGGGAAAAAAAACCAAAGGAGGCAGCAGCGGGCAGACAGCCACGGCCACGGCCCCGCAAGGCCCCTTCTGGGGGGATCACCCCAAAATCGGCACAGGCAGAGCCGTGGAAATTGTCTTTTTTTGCCCTTTTTTTGGGGCCGCCGCGTGGCGGGGAAGAGGCGCCAGTGCCCCAGGCTGGGGTCATGGCTCGGTGCAGCTGGAAAACGAACGGGACTGGGGCTGAATAACCCCAAAAGAGTCCCGAATAACCCCAAAAGAGTCCTGAATGTAGCTGAATAACCCCAAAAGGGTCCTGAATAACCCCAAAAGGGTCCTGAATAACCCCAAAAGGGTCCTGAATAACCCCAAAAGGGTCCTGAATAACCCCAAAAGGGTCCTGAATAACCCCAAAAGGGTCCTGAATAACCCCAAATCGGTCCCAAACAAGGCTAAGTAACCCCAAAACAGCCCCAAACGTGGGTAACTAACCCCAAAATGGTCCTGAACATGGCTAAGTAATCCCAAAACGGTCCCGAATAACCCCAAAACAGCCCTGAACATAGCCAAATAATCCCAAAACGGTCCTGAACAACCCCAAAACAATCCTGAATGTAGCTAAATAGCCCCAAAAGAGTGCAGAATAGCCCCAAAACAGCCCCGAACGTAGCTAAGTAACCCCAAAATGGTCCCGAACATGGCTAAGTAACCCCAAAACAGTCCTGAATAACCCCAAAACATCCCTGAACGTGGCCAAATAACCCCAAAATGGTCCCGAGTGTGGCTAAATAACCCCCAAACGGTCCTGAACAACCCCAAAACAGCCCCGAACATGGCTAAGTAACCCCAAAACAGCCCCGAATGTGGCTAAGTAACCCCAAAACAGTCCTGAATAACCCCAAAACAGTCTCAAACGTGGTTAAATAACCCCAAAACAGCCCCAAACTCTCCTCATCCCAGCTCCCTGGCTCGGCACCCCCCCGTTCCGACCCCGGGCGCCCCTCTTGTTGGGATTTAGGAGCTGTAAAAGAATCAAAAAACCCTAATGGGCGATGACAGGGGCAGCAAACCGCAGCAAACCTGGCCGGGCGTGAGTTATCGCCCCATAAAAACCCCGCTCAGGGCTCCCCCCAGCCCTATAGGGCCGAACGCTTGCAATGGGGTCGTGCTGGATCCTTCACCCCAAAAAATCTCCTCCCTTGGGGTAAGGGGAGAGGTGGTGCCAGGGGGAACGAAGCCCCCCAGTGCTGTGTCCACCCGTCATGCTGTGGGGTTTTAGGGGTGGGGGGGATTGCAGTGGGATTGGAGAGACCCTAAAGAGGTGCAGGGCCTCAAAGGGAACCCTAAAAGGTTTCATTGAGGTTTATGGAGACCCCAATGGGGTGTAAAGCCCTAAAGTGGACCCCACAGCCCCCACCAGGCTCAGAGGGACCCCAAAGGGGTGCAAAGCCCCCAGGGGAATCCTACAGCCCCCACTGGGTTCGGAGAGACCCCAAGGCGGTGCAAAGCCCCAGAGCAAATCCCACAGCCCCCACAGGGCTCTCAGGGACCCCAAGGGGGTGCAAAGCCCCCAGGGGAACCCCACAGCCCCCGTTGGGCTTGGAGAGACCCCAAAGGTGTAAACCTTCCCCCCCACCCCAAGGAAACCCCACAGACCCCAATGGGTTTGTGGAGAGACCCTAAAGGGGGGCAAAGCCCTACAGCAAACCCCACAGCCCCCACTGGACTCACAGAGACCCCAATGGGGTACAAAGCTCCCAGGGGAGCCCCACAGCCCCTGCTGGTCTTGGAGAGGCCCCAAAAAGGGGGAAAGCCCCCAGGAAACCCCACAGCCTCCACTGGACTTGGAGAGACCCCAAAAGGGTGATCCCCGCCCCCCCCCCGGGACCCCCCCAGCCTCCATTGGGCTCACAGAGCCCCCATTGGGCTGCCAAGCCCCAGGGCAAACCCCACAGCCTCCTGTGGGCTCACGGAGACCCCAAAAGGCTCCAAACCCTAAAGCGACCCCCACAGCCCCCCCCCCCCAGCCTTGGGGAGACCCCAAAGCGAGGACAAGGCCCCAAGGGACCCCCCTGGCCTCCAGGGGGACCCCGAAGGGGCACAAAGCCCCCGAGCAACCCCCCCCCGGCCCCCAGAGGACTCACAGAGACCCCAAAAGGGGCTGAAATCCCCCCAAAAACCCCAAAAGGGCCCGGGGGGGCGTGGGGGGGGGGCACTGAGGGGGCCGAGGAGGCCCCGCTGTGAGGGGAGCCCCAGGGGCGGGCCCAGCGCCCCGCCGCCCCCTCCCATTGGCCGCCGCCGCCGCCACTCCGCTCCCCGCCCCGCCCTCATTCGCTGCCCCTCACGCCCCTCAGCGCTGCCAGCCCCGCCCCTCCTTCCACCCCATTGGCCCAGCCCGCTGTCGCTCCCCTCCCCGCCCCGCCCTCCCCGCCACGCCATTGGCCGAGCCCCTCCAGCTCCTCGCTCCCGCCCCCCCTCGACAGCCATTGGCCCGCGCGCCTGCCAATCCAAGCGGCGGGTCCCGCCCCCGCGGCCTGCCCCCCATTCATCCGCCTCCCGCCGCCGCTACCTGCCCGGGGAGCGGCTCCGGCTCGGGCCCCTCCGCCTCGCTCCCGCCGCCCCTCAGCGCCGCCGCCGCCGCTCCGCGCTCCGCCCGCCAAAAGCGCCCGCAGCGCGCAGGCGCCGCCGGCCGCGCTCCGCGCATGCGCGCTCCCCTCCCTCCCTCCTCCTCTTTCTCCCGCTCCCCCCCTCCCTTCCCGTAAAGCTCCGCGCATGCGCACAGCCCGCCGCACCTTGGGCGCTGCCGGGCGGGCGGCCCCTGCTCGCCGCCGCCGCTCCCAGCAGAGCTCGTCCGGCTCCTCCGAGCTGCGCCGGGCCCGCCGCGGGGCAGCGCTAAGGGACGGCGGCGGCAGCCAATGGGGAGCGCGCCCCCCGCGGGATAGCCAATCAGAGGGAAGCGAGGGGCGGGACGCGCGAGGAGGGAGCCAATCGGAGCGCAGCGAGGCAGTCGCCGGGCCGAAGCGGGAAAAGCGGCGCGAGGCGGGGCCGCGGGGGGCTCGCCCAATCGGCGCGCGGCGGGGGCGGGCGCTCGCTCGGCTCGCCCAATCGGCGGCGGCGGCGCGGGCGGGGCGGCGGATCTGGGCCAATGAGAGCGCGGCTCTCTTCCCCGCCGCCCAATGGGGAGCGGCGCGGGGGCGCGGGGCGGGCGGCGCCGCCCAATGGGAGCGGCCGGGGGGCGGGCGCTCGGCGGGGGCGGCGGAGTGAGGCGGCGGCGCTCGCGTCGCTCGGCCCCTTTCTGTGTCGGCGCCTCGCAGAGGGAGCATCGCGCGCCGAGCCGCCCGCCGCCGCCCAGCCCCTCCCCGCGCCGCGCCGCCGCCATGGCCAAGTCCGAGGTGAGGCCTCCCCGGCCCCGCCGCTTCCTTAAACCCCGGCCCGGGCTCCGAACGCGGCCTCCCCGCCCCCCGCCGCCCCTCCGGGCCTGGCGCGCGGGGCCCGGCGCGCGCACTGCGCCTGCGCGGCCCGCCCGCCCGCCGCGCGCTGCGCATGCGCCGCCAGGACCCCCCGCCGCTAGGGCGCATGCGTGAGGGGAGGGGGGCGCGCGCGCTGCCCCCCCCCCCTCCCTCCACACCCCCCCCCTCCCCTCCCCGGGCGCGCGCGCGCGCCGGGGCCACGTGCGCGCCTTTGTGCTCGGGTGGGCGATGGCGGCCGCGCGGCGTCTGCGCATGCGCGGCGCGCAGGGTGAGGGGGGGGGGCTCCTGGGGTTGGGAGGGGGGGAGGGGACAATGGGGGGGGGGGGGGAAGGGGTCGGCCCCGTCCTGCTGGAACGGGGGGGAGGGGGAAGGGGGGGGGGGTTGGGGGCTTTATGGGGGGGGTTGGGGGTTGGGAAGGGCCCTGGGGGGGTCTTGGGGGGGAAAAAGTGGGGCTGGGGGCTCTGTAAAGGCTCTGCAGGGCCCCCCCCGGGGTTATTTGGGGGTTTTGGGGTGTGAAGTGGTGTTAAAGCCTCTGCGCCCCCCCCCTCGAGGGTTAATTTGAGGGTTTGAGGGCAAAAATTGGGGCTGGGGGCTTCATAAAGCACTCGCAGCCCCCCCCCCCCCCCCAGGGGGTTATTTGGGGGTTCTGGGGCATAGAATGGGGTTGGGGTCTTGCTAAAGGCTGTGCAGCCCCCCCCCCCCCCCCCGGGATTTATTGGGGAGTTTGGAGTTATAAATGTGGGGCTGGGGGCTCCATAAAGCCCTTGTAGCCCCCCCCTCCTGGGGTTATTTGGGGGTCCTGGGGCATAAAATGGGGCTGGGGTCTTGTTAAGAGATGTGCAGCCCCCCCCCCTCAGGGATTTGCTTGGGGTTTGTGGGGAGTTGGTGAAGATAAGGGGGTGGAGTTGGGGTGTTTGGGGGTGGGGGCAGGTTGGGGGGGGGTGAGGAAGGGGGTTGGGTCCAAAAGGACCCCCCCAGGGGCTGCGGGGGGGCAGGGAGGGGCTGTAGGGAGACAGGAGCCCAGAGAGGGGCTGTGGGGGGGCTGTTTGGGATCCCTTGGGGGGGGGGGGCACAGCCTTGAGGTGGGGAGGGGACAATGGGGTCTCCATGGGGTTAGCAGGGATCCTATAGGGGGGGCACCAAGGCCTTGCTGGAGAGCCCCATGGAGGGGATTTGGGGTACACCGTGATGAGAAATTAGGGTGGGGGGGACACCTTAATAACCCCCCCCTCATTGCTGTCACCCCGCAGTCTCCGAAGGAGCCGGAGCAGCTCCGCAAGCTCTTCATCGGCGGCCTCAGCTTCGAAACCACAGACGAGAGCCTGCGCAGCCACTTCGAGCAGTGGGGCACCCTGACCGACTGCGTGGTGAGGACCCCGGCCCCCCCCGCGGGCTCCAGGGGTGGGTGACGATTTCGGGGAACCCCCCCCACAGGGTGTGGAGTTGGGGGGGGGTTGGACACAGCTCCGTGCGGAGCGCATCCCATTTTCGGGCCCAAAACCCCAAAAAACGAGGGGAAAAAGGGACGGGAAGGAGCCGTGGCCCCAAATCCCCCCTCTGTGTGTTACGGGGGGTGGGGTCTGGGGGGTGCTGCGGCCCCCTCCTCACCCGGTTGTGTCCCCGCAGGTGATGAGGGACCCCAACACCAAGCGCTCGCGAGGCTTCGGCTTCGTCACGTACTCCTCGGTGGAGGAAGTCGACGCCGCCATGAACGCCCGGCCCCACAAAGTGGACGGCAGGGTGGTGGAACCAAAGAGGGCCGTGTCCAGGGAGGTAGGAAAGGGGCTGGGGGGGGACGTGGGGGGGGGCGCTGAGCTCTGCCAAACCCCTGTGAGGCTCTGCCCTCGTTCCGTGAGGAGCCTGGGATGTGCTGGGGTGACCAGCAGGGGAGTTTTGGGGTGCCCGAGGGGAGTTTTGGGGGTGCCTGGGGGGCTTTAAGGGGGGCCAGGGGGAGTTTTGGGTACCTGGGGGGGCTTTTGGGGTGGCCTGGAGAGTTTTGGGGTGCCCAGCTGGAGGCTTCTGGGGTGCCCAGCGAGAGTTTTGGGTTCCTAGGAGAGTTTTGGGATGGCTAAGTGGAGTTTTGGGTTCCTGGGGGGGCTTTTAGGGTGCCCTGGAGAGTTTTGGGGTGCCCAGCTGGAGGATTCTGGGGTGCCCAGTGGGAGTTTTGGATTCCTAGGAGAGTCTTAGGGTGCCCAGGGTGGGTTTTAGGGTGCCTGGGGGGGAGTTTTAGGCTCCCAGGGGGCTTTTGGGTTTCCAGTGGGTGTTTTGGTGTGCCTGGGGGGTTTTGGGGTGCCCAGGTGGGGGCTTTTGGGTGCCCAGGGGTGTTTTGGGGTTCCCAGGTAGGGGCACTGGGGTGCCCAGGGTGGGTTTTGGGGTGCCTAGGGGGAGTTTTAGGTTCCCAGGGGGCTTTTGGGGTTCCTGGGGGGGCTTTTGGGTTCCTGGGAGGGGTTGTGGTACCCAGGGGACATTTGGGGTGCTGGGGGGGGGAGTTTTGGTGTGCCCTGATTGGAGCTTTTGGTGTTCCCACGGGGCAGTTTTGGGTTCCCAGGGAGGAGTTTTGGGTTCCCAGGGGGCAGTTTTGGATTCTCAAAGGGCTTTTGGGATGCCTGGGGTGACTTTTGAGTTCCTGGGGGGCTTTTGGGGTGCCAAGGGTGGCTTTTGGGTTGCCCATCCCCACCCCACACCCCGTTATCCCCCCCCCCCAGGACTCGCAGCGGCCCGGCGCCCACCTGACGGTGAAGAAGATTTTCGTGGGGGGCATCAAGGAGGACACGGAGGAGCACCACCTGCGGGATTATTTCGGCCAGTACGGCAAAATCGAGGTCATCGAGATCATGACGGACCGCGGCAGCGGCAAGAAGAGGGGCTTCGCCTTCGTCACCTTCGACGACCACGACTCCGTTGACAAGATCGTCAGTAAGTGCCCCCAAAAAACCCCGAATCTTTTAGGGTGGGAGGCATCCGAAAAGATCGCCCGGGTCAGGTCACGCGGGGAGAGCCTCCAGGAGGGATTTTTTTGGGTGATCCCAAAGAAGGAGACCCCACAGCGCCGCTGGGCAGCCTGTTCCGTGCTCTGCCCCGCTCCCTGTGCAGAAGTCTTGTGTAATTTTTGAGCAGAAAGGGGCGTTTTTTGAGCAGAAAGGGGCGTTTTTTGAGCAGAAAGGGGCGTTTTTTGAGCAGAAAGGAGGCTTTTTTGAGCAGAAATGAGCCCCATCTTGCACCCGCTGCCCCTCGTCCTGTCACTGGGATGTCAGGACAGGAGCCTGGCCCCATCCCCTTCACCCTCCCCATAATTACAACCCTTAACGAGGTCGCCCCCAACCTCCTCCAACCCTCAAACCCCTCCGCCTGACCCCTTAGGGTTACGCTCTCCTCCCTCAGCCTCCCCCCCTTTAACCCTCACCCTTTTTTCCCCAAATTTCACATTTCCACCCCCGATTTACCCCCTTTTCAGTCCAGAAATACCACACTGTGAACGGCCACAACTGCGAGGTGCGGAAAGCCCTCTCCAAGCAGGAGATGGCCAGCGCCTCAGCCAGCCAGAGAGGTGAGCTCGCGCCTCGCCCCCCCAGCCCCCAAAATCCCCCCCAGCTGCCGCTGGACCCCGCTGCCTGCGCTGTTCCTAAAGGCTGTCCCCCGCCGCCCCCTCTTTTAGGTCGCAGCGGCTCCGGGAATTTCGGCGGCGGGCGCGGAGGAGGATTCGGTGGCAACGACAACTTCAGCCGCGGCGGAAACTTCGGCGGCCGTGGTGAGTGGCTCGCGGTGGGTGACACGGGGAGGGGGGGGGGGCCACACAGGCAGCCCCCCCCGCCAGCCGCAGGGACGCCGCAGGGACACGGCCGTCGGCACCGGATTCGGCCCCAAAACGGAGCCCAAACGCCAACACCGCCGCTGCTGCCACCGCTCCGGCTCCCCGGCCGCGCTCCTCCACACCAGGGATTTCGGCACCCGCCTTTTTTCCTCTCCAGCAACTACAAAAAAAACATAAAAATTTAAAAAAACTAACTATTTAACCCCGCGTGGCCGCGGGCCGGCCTCGAACCCCAACGGTTCTGTTCTTTTCAGGTGGGTTTGGTGGCAGCCGCGGTGGCGGTTATGGCGGCGGCGGAGACGGCTATAATGGATTTGGAGGAGACGGTAAGGCCAGAGCGGGATTTCTCCGACGCTTGCCGCGAGCCCAGGACACGCCAAAAGGCCCCGTGGCCTCCCCGACGCAGCCACCGCACCGCCGACCCCGGAGCCCGGCCGCCCTCGGAGCCCCCGGGGCGGCCGTCGGAGCTCAGCACCTTTTTTTTTTTTTCTTTTTTCTTCCCTTTTTTCTCTCCCCCCATCCCCTCCTTTAGGTTACGGTGGCAGCGGTCCCGGTTATTCCGGTGGCAATCGGGGTTACGGTGGCAGCAGCACCTACGACGGTTACAACAACGGCGGGGGGGGCTTCGGGGGCGGCAGCGGAGGCCGTCGGCCCGCCCGGGGACCCGCGCTCGCCGTGCGGAACGGCCTCTCGGAGGCTGGCACAGGTGAGCCCAGCACCCTCGGCCCCATTAAATCCTCTTCGGGACCCCCCTCAGCCCCCACTGAGTCACCCTCGACCCCCTTGAATCCTTTTGGGGCCCCCCCCTCGGCCCCATTAAATCCTCTCCGGGATCCCCTCAATCCTTTTGGGCACCTCTCGGCCCCCACTGAGTCGCCCTCGGCCCCCTTAATCCTCTTGAGACCCTGTTGAGACCCCGTTGAATCCCCCTCAGCCCCTACTGAGTTGCCCCTCGGCCCCTCTGAGTCACCCCCAGCCCCTATTGAGTTGCCCCCAGCTCCATTAAGCCCCCTTGGCCCCCGTTGGGTCCCCTCAGCCCCATTGAATCCCTGTTGGCCCCCATTGAGCCCCCTTGTCCCCGTTGGGTCCCCTTGGCCCCATTGAATCCCCCCTGGCCCCCACTGAGCCCCCCCCCAGACCCATTGGGTCCCTGCAGTCCCCATTGAATCCCCCCCCCAGCTTCCGTTGAGCCCCTTTTGCCCCATTGAGTCCCCTCAGCCCCCCCGTTGAGCCCTCTTGGCCCCATTGCCCCCCACCAGCCCCCATTGATTCCCCTCATCCCCCATTGAGCCCCTCCCCAGCCCATGTTGAACCCCCCATTGAGTCCCCTTGGCCCCCACTGAGCCCCTTTAGGTGCCCTTGGTCCCGTTGAATCCCCCTCAGCCCCCATTGAGCCCCCTTGGGTGCCCTCAGCCCCATTTAACCCCCATTGAGTCCCCTCGGCCCCCATTGAACCCCCTTGGCTGCCCCCAGCCCCCACTGAACCCCCATTGAGCCCCCATTGAGCCCCCTTGGGTGCCCTCAGCCCCATTGAGCCCCCCCCCAGCCCCTGTTGAACCCCTGTTGAGCCCCCTCGACACCCATTGAGCCCCCTTGGGTGCCCCCAGCCCCTCTAGAACCCCTGTTGAACCCCCGTTGAGCCCCCTTGGGTGCCCCCAGCCCCCTTAAATCCCCTCCGTTGGCCTCGGATCTCTCCATTATCCCCCTCCCCGAGTCTTTTGGGGTTGGCTTTAACCCCATAAACCGACTCCATCTCCTTCCCCCCCCAAAAAAAATCCCCAAAACAACCCCTCAGGCAGCAATTTCGGCGGCGGCGGCAGCTACAACGACTTCGGCAGTTACAACAACCAATCGTCCAACTTCGGCCCCATGAAGGGGGGCAATTTCGGGGGCCGGAGCTCGGGGCCGTACGGCGGCGGTGAGTCCCCCCGCGGGCTCCGTGCTCCCCGGGCCGGGTGCACCCCGACGCCGCTCTCCCTGGAGCATTTCCGACCACCCAGGTCCGCGGGGCTCCTCGGCGGGGGCCGGGCGCGCTCCCCCCACCCTCCAGAGGTGCAGAAACCCCCCCTAACCCCCATTTTTCCCTTTTTTTTTCCCTTTTTTTTCCTAAAAACCACGCAGGCGGCTACGGCAGCTCGAGCGGCGGCGGCAGCTACGGCGGCGGGAGGAGGTTTTAACACCCGCAGGTGAGCACAGCCCCGAGCAAAATTGCAAAACACCCCAAAAAAACACCCTAAAAACCCCAAAAACACCCTAAAAACCCCCAAAAAACCCTAACCCCCCCCAAAAAAAAACTAAAAACCCCCCAAAAAAACCCTAAAAACCCCAAAAAACCCAAATCCTGCTAATTTCTTCCCTTCCAACAGGAAACAAAGCTTAGCAGGAGAGGAGAGCCAGAAGGAGGGGCAGGGAGCTGCAGGTTACAAGTTGTGAACTCAGCCAAGTGCCACTTGTGGCCGGGGGGTGGCTGCTACCCGAAGACTTGGCGTTAGCCAGAAGCCTCCTCGGCCACCAGGACTGTGTCTCGTGACTAATCGTACCCCGGGTTCTTTTTAGTTTCTGTGCCGTGGAAAGAAAAAAAAAAAAAAAAAAAACAAAAAAAAACGAAAAAAAAGAAAAAAAAAAACAGAAAACGGAGAAAAAAAAAAACACAGGAAAAACAGGAAAAAAAAAAAAAAAAGCATTCCTACGAGGGCTCTCCCCGGAGCCTCGGTTTTATTTGCGCGCCCGTGCTGTCGATCGCTGACTGTACCACAACCTGACGCTGAATAAATGTGTCTTTTTTTTTTTTAACCTCTGTCTCAGCCCCTCTGCTCTCCAGCCCCCGGCGCGCAGACCCCCCCCCCAGCTCAGGCTAGCTCAGGACCCCCCCATTTCCCCCGGTTTCCCCCCTTTTTCCCCCTTTTTCCCCTGTTTTCCCCCCTTTTTCCCCCTTTTTCCCCTGTTTTCCCCCCATTTTCCCCCCTTTTTCCCCAATTCCCCCCTTTTTCCTCCATTTTCCCCCCATTTCCCCCCTTTTTTCCCCGTTTTCCCCCCATTTCCCCCCTTTTTTCCCCGTTTTCCCCCCCATTTCCCCCCGTTTTCCCCCCATTTCCCCTGTTTTTCCCCTGTTTTTCCCCTGTTTTTCCCCCCTTTTCCCCCCATTTTCCCCCATTTTTCCCATTTTCCCCCCATTTCACCCTCCTCTACCCCCTCCCGCCCCCCCAGCCCCCATCTTTGTCCCCCAATTTTCGCGCCCCCCCCGCAGCACCGCAGCAAAGCCAGGGCAGGGCGGCTGTAGGTAAGAGCAGCTTTTTCCTTTTTCCCCCCCCCCTCGTTACGGATTAATCCCAACCCCGTTCCCCCCCCCTTGGACCCCCCCAGCCCCCCCCACTAACGCCTCCCTTCGCTTTTGTAGGATCTGCTGCCTAAGGGACAGGAGCCCCCGGGGCCGCAGGTGGAGGTGAGCGGGGGGATATTTGGGGACATTTGGGGACATTTTGGGATATTTGGGGACATGGGGACACGGGGGGGGACACACAGGGCCCCCCCCCAGCTCACGGCTCTCCCCTTCCTTGCAGCGTCGCGGGAGCCCACAGCGCCTGGGACGTGTGCCGGGGGTCGGGGGCGTAAAATATAGAAATAAAAGGGTATTTTTGTAATTTTGGCAAAATCCGGTCGTTTTTGTGATTCTCTCCCATTGTGTGGCTGCTGGGGGGGGTGGGATGGGGACAGGGGGGGACAGTTGGGGACAGGAGCTAGGGACAAAGGGGACGGGGGTAGAAGGGGCAGGATCCAGGGCCCCAAGGGACAGGGTTGGGGGTGTGGGACATGGGGGGGGACAGAGAGGATGGGGGGGGGGTCTCAGAGCCCCCCAGGGCCCAAATGTCACCCCAGGGTGCTGGGACACCGGGTGAGACGTGGGGGGGGCAGGTCGGTGGCACCCTGGGGCGACAGAATAATGGGGACGGGTCACTGGGGTGTGACAGAGGTGACATGGGGACACCCGGCCCTGGGCTGGGGACACGGGGTGACAGGGACAGGGTGACAGGGACACAGGGTGACAGGGATGTGGCACCCTAGGGTGACAGAGGTGACACACTGGTGGACTTGGAGCTGGTTTATTTACAGGGGTGGCAGCGGGACGGGGTGACGGGGGTGTCCCCAGGGCCTCACCCCCTGGCTGGTGGCATTGGGGACACCGCGGGCACCCAGGGGACAACGGGGACACTGCTGGCAGCCAGGGGGTGCAGGGGGGCACCCAAGGGTGCCTCTAGGCTCTGTAGGGTGCAGGGTGGCACCAGGAGCATCCATGGTCCTCCTCACACCCCATCAGGTTCAGGAGGCACCCAGGGGTGTTTTTAGGGTCTGTGGGGTGCAGGATGGCACCAGGAGCACCCAATGTCCTCCTTGTTCCCCATGGGGTGCAGGAGGCACCCAAGGGTGTCTTTAGGGCGCATGGGGTGCAGGATGGCACCCAAGGGTGCCTCTAGGCTCTGTAGGGTGCAGGATGGCACCCCTGGTTGTCCTCACACCCCATGGGGTTCAAGAGGCACCCAAGGGTGCTTTCAGGGTCTGTGGGGTGCAGGACAGCACCAGAGGGCCCTGCTGCTCCCCATGGGGTTCAGGAAGCACCCAAGGGTGTCCTTAGGCTCCACGGGATGCCCCATAGCACCCAAGGGTGCCTCCAGCCTCCCCCCCCCACCCCCCTGCCCACCCCACATCGCTCACCCCCACTCCCCTCCACCCCCCCCGCCCCCCAACCCCCCGTTACCCTCCGCATTCACCCCGACCCCTTGGGTGGGGGGCACCCCCTGGGCCTCCCCCCCTTCCTCGCCCCCCGCCCCATCCCTCAGCGCCCCCAGCACCTGAGCGGAGACGCGGGCCAGGTCCCTGCGCAGGGCCCCCAGCGCCCTCTCCGCTTGGCCCCTCGCCCTCAGCAGCCGTTCCCGTTCGCGCCCCAAACGCCCCAGCTCGGCCTGGAGCCCGGCGATGGCTTCCAGTTTCCTCCGGCGACATTTTTGGGCCGCAACCTTGTTTTTGCCTCTTCTGCGGATATCTCGAGCCAGGGCGAGTTCCGGAGCCGAAAGGCGAGCGCGGCCCAAAAGGGCGTTGAAATCCTCCACGGGGAGGTTGACGATGGCATCGGGACCGATGGGCAACGCCAGGGCTAAAGCTCGTCGAGGGTCCCTGGGGGGGTCCCTGGGGGGGTCTCTGGGGGGGTCCCGGAGGGGTTGAGGGGGTTGGGGAGGGAATTGAGGGGTTGTGGGGGGAGTTTGGGGTTCCGGGGGTTGGGGATGGGGGAAAGGGGGGAGGAATGGAGGGGGGAAAGGGGGTTGGGGGAGGATGGGGGGTGGGGGGTAAGGGGTGGGGGGGGGGGATGGGGTAGAAGGGGGGGTCGAAAGGGGGGTCTGCTGCAACGTCCAGGCCCTGGGGGGAGAAAAAGGGGGTTAGGAAAGGGGGGTGGGGGGGGTCAGGGGGTGGGGGGTGGAAGGGGAGGGTGGGGTGGGGGGGTCTTTGTAATGGGAGGGGGGCTCTGGGCATGGGAGGGGGGCCTGGGGGGGTTAATGGGGGGAGGAGGGGTTTAATGGGGGGGGTTCTAGGGGAAATGGGGTTTAATGTGGGGGGTCTCCCTAATGGGGGGGGGCTGGGGGCATGGGAGGGGGGCCTGGGAGGGTTAATGGGGGGTGGTCCCAGGGAAGGAGGGGTTTAATGGGGGGGGTCTAGGGGAATTGGGGTTTAATGGGGTGGGGTCCCAGGGGAAATGGGGTTTAATGGGGGGGGGGTCCCAGGGAGGCAGAGCTCAAGGGGGGGGGTCCCAGGGGAGATAGGGTTTAATAGGGGGGGTCTCCCAATGGGAGGAAATGCGAATGGGGACCACAGAAGGGGCAGTTGGGGGGGGTCCCAGGGCATGAAACACGGGGGGGCTCCCAAGGGGTTACGTGGAGGTGGGGGGTCCCAGGGGTGCCCCGGGGCGGCCGGCAGTCGGCGCTAGGACCCTGCGGCGCGGAGGGGGCGTGGCCTGGCGGTAGGTGGGCGGGGCTTGGCGGGAGGGGGCGTGGCCCACCTGCAGCTCGCTGAGGGACAGGATCTCCTGCCACGTGATCTCCTGCCACGTGAGCTCCACCTCGGCCGGGCCCGGCGGGGGCGGGGCCATGGGCGGGGCCACGAGGGAGCCCCGCCCCTCCAGCTCCCCCAGCGCCGCCAGCGTCTGCGGGAGGCCCCGCCCCGTTGGCTCTCATTGGCTGAGCGCGGCTCCCCCTCGCTTCCCATTGGCTGCGCCGACCCAGCCGAGCCCCGCCCCCAGCCCCCCCACCCCCTGGCACCCCCCCCTTTCCTCCATGGACCCCCAAAGCCCCCCAATAGCCTCCAGCCCCCCCCAAAGTCCCCAAGACCCCCCAAATCCCCTGGCCCCCCCCAATATCCCCCAGTGCTCCCCAGTATCCCCCCAACACCCCCAAAAGCCCCCCAATATCCCCTAAACCCCCCAAGATCCCCCAAAGCCCCCGATATATTCCCCAAAAACCCCCAAATATTCCCCAAAACCCCCCAATATCCCCCAGCACCCCAATATCCTCCACCCCCATATCCCCCCAGCCCCCCCAAATCCTCATCCCCCAATATCCCCTAAACCCCCCAGTGTCCCCCAGTGTCCCCCAATATCCTCCATCCCCCCAAACCCCCCCAATATCCCCCCAAACCCCCCAGTGCCCCCCAATACCCCCATCCCCCCAATATCCCCCAACCCCATCTCCCTCCATCCCCCCAAACCCCCCCAAGATCCCCCCAAACCACTCACCCCCTCCCCCAGACCCCCCCAGACCCCCCAATATCCCCCCCAGACCTCCCCATGTCTCCCCCAACCCTGCCAGATGCCCCCCATGACCCCCCTGACCCCTCCATATCCCCCCCAGACCCTACAATGACCTCCCCCGACCCCCCATGTTGCCCCCCAGATCCCCCCAACCCCCGCAGATCCCCCCATATCCCCCCCAAATCCCCCATCTCCCCCCCCAGACCCCCCTATAACCCCCCCAACCTCCCCATCTCCCCCCATACCCCCCCAGCCTCCCCCATGTCCCTCCCCAGACCCCCCATATCCCCCAAACCCCCCCAGACCCCCCCATGCCCCCCCCCACTCACCTCGGCCGCACCCCGCATCCCTCCGGCTTCCCC